>NC_054468.1:159755842-159892190 GCF_017639515.1 Carcharodon carcharias | reverse complement strand
TTTGTATCAATTGACAGTTGACAGTGATGCAGTTTGTTGTAGCTTCATTGCTTTTTTGTAAGCATTGAGAGTTCTTGAAGGTAGTTTCACCCTCCCACTGAGTTATCAAGAGTTGCTGTGAGGAAGTATGAAGAGGGACGCAGGCACTTAAGTATGATGGTGGGGGGAAAAATGTAGTTGGGGCAAGAATTGTCCTTAACCTGATTGTGGCTTGAATGCGATAACAGCAGTATATTACAATTGGCTGTCCCTAAACTCTGTATGAGGATAGGATGTGCATATTATGGGTTGCAAATTTTAGCTGTTTAATTTATATTTAGCTTATGCGTGTGAGACATTATGTTCTGTCCACCTAAATTATCCTGAGGTTACATTCTGATGTCAGAACCTTTGTAATTTTGTATTCATTTTATAAATTAGTCCATTATAGTGCTGAAGAAGGCAAATTTATAAGTTTATATATTAATTTGTTATTTTTTAAGAAGTGCTTTTCATTTGTTGTTGCAGAATTTAGGCATCCACCAGTTTTCTGATTCGATCCTTGGGTTGTACTAGCTCAGCTTGTCTCAGTTAGACTCATGGTAATAGGAGAGGAGGGGGGAAATCAGCCTACCTTTGATACTTACAGCAGGGGTCACTGAATAAGTATGTAAATGTCATAAGAAATAGGAGCAGCAGTAGGCTATATGACCCCTCAAACCTGCTCCAATATTCAATTTCACTTTCCCACTTGATCCCACCAGATTCCCATATTCTTTGATTTCTCCTGGAGTCCAGAAATATAGCTATCTCAGCTTTGAAGATACTCAATGACTAAGCATGGACAATATTCAATGATAGCCCATGGAGAGAGAGTGCCAAAACTTTGCAACCCTATGAATGAAGAAATTCCTCCTCATCTCAATCTGGTGAGAGCAAGGTTAAACATGGCTGTGCTTGGCCTTCATGCTTATGCATCCTGCCATCATCACTGTCCATGTCCACATTGAAGAATGTCACATGTCAGGTTTTACTCATGACCAGTTTCCAGTGAGCAGGGCTAGAAAGGGATTACTCACTCTTACTTACAACACTCATGTTCTTTTGGATATTAAAATTTTCACACCATAACAGCTGCTTGCATATTTAGAACATAATAAATAGGAACAGGAGTATACCATTCGGTCCTTTGAGTCTGCTCTTGCATTCAATAAGATCATGACTGATCTTGTGTTTCGATTTCCACATTCCTGTCACCCCAATAACCTTTGATTCCCTTGCCTAACAAGAATCTATCTATCTCTGCCTTAAAAATATTTAATGACCCCACCTCCACCACCTTCTGAGGAAGAGTGCTAAAGTCGCACAACCCTCAGAAAAAATTTCTCCTCATCTCTGTCCTAAAAGGGTGACCCCTAATTTTAAAACAGTGCCCCCTAGTTCTGTACACATCCACAACACGCCCACCTTGTCGAGGCCATTCAGGATCTTGTATACTTCAATCAAATCTCCCCTCACTCTTCTAAACTCCATTGGAAACGAGCCCAATGTGTCCAACCTTTCCTCATAAGGCAACCCACTCATTCCAGGTATCAAACCTCTTTTGAACTGCCTCCGATGCATTTACATCCTTCCTTGAATAAGGAAGCCAAAATTGGACACAGTATTTGAGGTGCGATCTCACCAATGCCCTGTATAACTGAAGCATAACATCCTTACTTTTATGTTCAGTCTTTCTCGTAATAAAGAATAGCATTCCATTAGCCACCTTAAGTATGTGCTGTACCTGCATACTAACTTTAATGTCAAAGGTCTCGAGGTACTTCACAAAGGCGTATTTAACTTTTTAAAGTTGAATACTTGTACACAGTATTTTATCTGTCCTACTGAGAGTGAAACCCACATCTGAGTAAGTTTTTCCAACACTGAGATAGTGAGAACGGGATAGCCACTCCAAGTAACGATTTCCCTAACACACACTGAGATAGAGAGACTAAGATGGCCATCCTCACAGTAACAGTTTCCCTAATACATGCTGAGGTAATGGGAGAGGGACTGCGATGGCCACTAATCCCTCCAGTGCGTGATTACATCACCATTAACTTACCATATGCGTAAGTTAGTGGACCTGCCAGATCCTATTCAATTTCATGGCAGCTCAGATTCAGTGAGAAAATAATTGCACTTAGTTGTAGGTATTCATCTGTTTGATTTAAATTTTTCTGTTTGACAACTTTGTGTTGAAGACAACTTTGTCCCTTCAGTCCCCTACTGTTTGCTTTAGCTGGTGTGACACCACTGCACACTGTTTCTTAGGTACCTCTATTGACGAATGCAAGTTGCCGCTCTTGAGTCCAATCAATGAATACTGCTGGCATTTCAACTCTGAGGCAATCATAGCTATATCCTGTACTTAGTGAGAATGCACACTTCCAGCTAAACTCACTGGGATTACTGCAGGTGATTGTAGCACCTCCATCACTGCTCTGGTTGAGAATTCAATGGCAGCCAAGAATAAGATTTTGCACCTTGCTGAATTAATGTGGCCTATGTTTTGCAAAGTAAGACCTGAGACAAAAAGTGATTCAAGTTCTTCATGCATAGTTCCATTAGCTTGTTTTTTTTTTAAACATAGCATCTACTAATTTGCAACCCCCTTTCTGATATTCCAGGGCAACATCATTGTTAGTTAAGCTGGTTGATACTGTAGTAAATGTACAGATGATCAACTCCTGTCCATTTTATTTTTGTTTTAGTCTGAGAAGAGGTTTTACCTCCCATATTGTTATGCTGTCTCATCGTCGGCCTGGACTGCATCTTTCTGAAGAAGAGTCAGGTTTAACTTGAAACATTAACTCAGTTTCTCTCTCCACAGATGCTGCCAGATCTGCTTTATTTCCACCATTTTGTTTTTATTGCATCTAAAGAAAAAACTATTTTGGCTGAAATTTAAGTATCCTGACGATTTAAACCATTCTGCTCTTGGTTTGACCATCAGAATTTGATTGTGTTCCAGTCACCCTTGTTCTTTTACTGTAGTTGTTTTACATGGAGTAGTAATTTGCATACGTATACCAAACTTGATTTAACCTCTTTGTATGATTTAATCACTTTTCTCTTACAGATGTTTTTTCTAACACGAGTCCAACCTGCATTGGCCCACTTTGGAATGGTAAAATGAGTTGACAAGAATTTGCCATGCCGTTTTAGTAGCACTAATTTGTATTGTATTTCCTGACCTACTTTTAGCCCTGATAGATTGAGTTCGGAAGTTTAGCCGTTAGTAATTTCCCTCTTATGAGCCCCATGGTGGAACACTCATTTGTGCATGTTGAACCAAAGTGAAAACTCAGTGTTGACATAAATTGAGTTGTTAAATTCTGCAACAAAATAAATAGCACTTAACCTGATGGTGCCACATGGATTGGTACTGAGTCATATAGATTAGGAATACTCCATTTCATTTTCCTGCTCTCTGTTGAAATAGCAGAACTCGGTTCACAATACAGTGCACTGAGGGGGCTTCTCAATTGGTCTCAAAGTCCCCAGACTAATGAAGTGATGAGTAGCTGCTTCAGATTGCTGTGCAGCAATTAATGCTAGAAAGTTTCAGCAGGTGTGAAAATTTGATGTGGGGTTAAGATGAAGCCCTTCCAATGGCTTTATATCCCATGGACACTCACAATGTCCAGGCCTTTCTGTGAGGCACGACCTCTGTATGAGGTACCTGAACATTGCTGTCACCATTCCCCACAATGAAACAGCACTTTCGGGAGAGGTGAAAATAATTTCAAGGAAAGATTGTTGAATGTTTTTATAATTCCTATTACCAAAAATCATTTGTCCTGCAATCCTTAGGCATTAAACTCATTTATCTTCCCATCACAAAAATATTTTCAGGCTAGGTGAAAATTTCATATTGTGAAAATGTTGATCAAAATGGCCACACATCTCCTCTTCCTCAAGCCCCAACCAAAAAAATTTCCCATGGCTATGTTTTGTCATTAATCAAGTCTGCAAAATCTTTCACATGCAAACACAGTGGGAGAAAACCCCAAATCTTGTTCAAATCCAACTTTTATTTTCAGTAGGTGCAAAATACTTAGAGACTGATTTTTCAGTTCTAGAAGTTGGATTTGATTTCAACTCAGATTAAGTTAGTTCCCTCCCTGCACCCGCCCCCCCTACCCCCTTCTCCCTCACCACCCCACCCCCCCCCCCCCCCCCCCCCCGCCCCCCATCAACTTGGGTAATTGATATACATTAGAACCTATTTTCTACCAGTAAATTGTGGAGATGGCCAATTTAGCAAACTGGACAATTCACACTGGCACACTGCTTTTCGTGTGTTAGAGAAAGGTAGGGGACGTCGACTAGACCTATGCCTTTACCATAGGTGATCTAGGAACGCTCTAGTAATAGCAGACCACTGATTGAGTTTTCCTACTGAGAGGTAGGATGTGAGATAATCACCGAGCCACTCCTGTGCATCTACTTGAGATTCATCTGAGATTAGTGTTAGAGGTGGTTTGGGATCAAATAACTTGCTGTCATTCTTTTTATCTGCATTTATTTTTGGCAGGGAAAACTTCTATTTGTAGTTTGAAAATTCCCATCATATCATCATTACACGAAGTACAGTTCCACATGGGATATTGTATTCTGTTAAATGTAGAAAAAATCCATATTCTGTTTCTATTTAGATGTCATTAATGTACTCCACTCACCACACTATGCAACCACCCCCCCCAACAACAAGAGCTTCAATTCAGAACCACAAATAGTCATTGAATCTCTGCAATAAGTTGACTGGGCAAAAAATTGTGCCATCAGTCTTCTAATCTTTAGTTGCTGATAAGTAATGTAAAGGTTTTGACCACAGTAAGTTCTAGAGGAAGTCTGAAAACCGATACTAAATAGATTTTGCTGAGGAATGCATCTGAGCAGTAAATCACATTAAGTGTACACGTACTGCACTTCACTTGAGTGCATTGCTGCGTTCCCATAATTGCTTAGGGAAATCAGCCTTTTATGGCTGATGGGGTAATTGTCTATTGTAGACTTCTATAGCATGCATGTGACACTATTTATAAGGCTGATCTTCACATGAAAGCTTCAGCTATTTTTGATGATGTTTGTGCAGATAAATGATATTCCACCTCCACTATTTACCTTTGGAGATTAAATGGGATGGAGTCAAACGCTAAGGCAATTAACTGCAAGAGGAGCTTCTAATCCAGGCCAGCAAGCAAGATCTGTCTTAAACAGGGCTCCAGCCTTTCACCTTTTTAAACTTGTTAGCGCTTTTCAGATTCATGCTTGTTCAGAATTTAGTAGTAGACCAGCAGTGACTATTCAAGTATAATGGTATATAGGTACTCTGATTAGATTTCCAAGGTGGCCTTGCGCTGCAGTAGTAGCATCCCTACCTCTGGGCCAGAAGCTCTGGGTTCAAGTCCCACTTCAGGGCTTGATGGTCATGGAAGGTGCATTCATAACATGGCCAAACAGGTTGATTATCAGCCTTTAAATCCTTCTAGTATGCCTGATGGCAGATGGTAAGAGTGGAAGAGTTTGCTGGTCAGCCATACTACAGAAGGCAACAGTAAACCACTGCAGAACTTTGCCAAGCATTATCATGGACCTATCCAATGGAAGTCCATGGTTGCCAACACCCTCTTAGGGCATGGTACCTGAAGGAGGAGGAAGATTAAATTTCCAGGTAATAATCTGAACTGTCAGACAAGGATTCCTGCCAAACTCGTGTAATTTGCTATTAAAATCAGCAATACCTCCATCCTTGAAAAAAGGAATATGATTGAGCCATTCCTTGACCCAAACTTATTCCAGTGTTACAGGGTAGAAATAGTCACTTAAACGTGAAAGAAGACTTCTGACCCTCCCACTCCCATTTCCCCTCAAATCACACGTGCTCCTCTATGTATTGATTTGGGACCACACATAAAGACACAACCTTTAAGGAGAGTGCAGAATGGATGGGTCTTTCTGTAGGTATCTCCGTTTTTTAAAAACTCTTATTATAATATGATAGATAAAGTTTTGGAATAAAAGCAGGAAAATACTGGAAATACTCAGCAGGTCAGACAGCATCTGTGGGGAAAGAGAGTTGAACTTTCAGGTCAATTGACCTTTCGTCAGAGTTGGCATAAATTAAATATGTAGCGGGTTTTAAGCAAGGACAGAGGCAGGGCAAATATTGTGGAGGGGAGGAAAGAGCAAATAACAAGATCTACGATAAGGTTGAAGGCATTAGAGATTAAATGACAAAAGGGATGATGGTGCAAGGCAAAACTCAGTGGTAATAGGACAAATTAAAGAAATAAAAGTGTGTCTAGAGGAAATGTAAATGGCAGTAGCAAAATCATTACCATTCAAAATCATTTTGACTAAGGAAATGGGAGAAGCACTGGTTAGAATTTGAAATTGTTGAACTTAATGTTGAGTCTGGAAAGTTGTAAAGAGCCTCACCAAACAATGAGATTTCAGTCCTTGAACCTTCATTGGAACCGTGCAGAAGATCAAGGACAGAGAAGTTAGAATGGAAGTAGGATAGAAGCTAAGGGTGGAGAGGTCAAAGTGGGATTTGGGAGGCCCATTCTAACTCATCCACCCAGAGAGTAAAGGGCCCACCCTCATAATAGTATCTACCTGTTAATTGATTGCAGGTTTTTGATTTAGCTTTCCTGCCCAGAATCTAATCCTCCTCATGATCACCTTTATGGAGAATAACTTTCCAACTTAAGTCCTAAATTGGTTTATGCTAGCTTTATCCTTTACATTCTTGTCTTATTATAATAGTTTTATTTTAAATAGTGTTTTGATTTACCATTCCTCCTGTACCTTTGAACCTTGGTTGTCTCTGAGATTGCTTCCTTTTAAGGTTAAAGACCTCTGAGGAGGTTATTCACTGAGGAAGCACCATCAGAAGACTCATGCAAACTCTCCACCATCTCAGATATGGTTGATCTTCATCCTGTTCTGGCAGCAGCTGCTCAGGGACATTATTAAGACTTGAGAGACATGAATTAGAACTGACAAGGTGAGAAGGTTCTAAACCACTATTGTGCAGGTCATCATATTTCAGTGGCTGGTGACATCGGATCTGCATGAATGAGTGTTATACCCTATGTGGCTGTGTCATATTTAATTCTGGCACCAGTTAGCTAGGAGACCCACAGCAGCTGCATCTGCTGCTACTAATCTCTTAGTAAAGGATCCTCTAGACAAAGTGATCATAACATGATGGCATTTCACATTCCGATTGAGGGTGAGAAACTAGGGTCTGATACTAGTATCTTAAACTTAAATAAAGCTTCCTGGAGCTGGGGGGAGGGGGAGAGAGAGAGTCGCCCCTCCCCTCCCCTCCCCTCCATTTCTCCGGTGTCCTGTACTCTCGTCCTGAAGGAGGGAAAGATTCCTATGAGTGTGAGCTGTAGAATGTTTGGAGCCAATGGTAGTGATATTGCAGTAATTTGAAGGTGAGTGTCAGTGGTAACTGGTCAAATTGGGATGTGAGGTGTCTCGAGAGAGGAAAGGGTTCACATGCAAGGTGTGCTGGCCTGAAGAGTGATGTGCAAGGAAAAGCCGGGGTTTGCACTTGAATGTGGAATGGTACTCTCTTTTCCCGCCCTGACCAGTCTTGCCACTTCTAGCACTATCCAGGATTGTGGCACCACACCCCTGATAACCTCCTGGCTACTTACAGCCACATCCGCTAGCTTGTTTTCTGACGTTCCTTTCTTCCAATTGTCCCATGGGAAAAGAGTGGTCCAAGGAGGTGAGGGGTATATGGCGGGGTGAGGCACGAGGAAATAGGTGACACCTGAGAGCTGAATTTCAGAGGCATTAATTTAGTAGAAGCTAAGTGTTGGTTGGTGAAATTTAAGGTTTTTTTTTCTCTAAACAGGGGCAGTAGTTTAAATAAGTATTGGGAAGATTTTAGTACTTCATCAAGTTTATAGTGTAACTAGTTAAACTAAATGTAGTTACAAATTATCATTGCCATTTCTAAACTTGAAACCAAAATTAGTTACACAATATACAATAAGGATGGCAGGGAAGGTGATATATTGCCGCTGTAGCAGGTGGGGGCTGGTGGACACCAGTATCATCCACAGCAGTTTTAGAGCTGCTAATGTGTAATGAGGGGGTTAAATAATCTCTTAGTAAAGGATCCTCTAGACAAAGTGATCATAACATGATGGCATTTCACATTCAGATTGAGGGTGAGAAACTAAGGTCTGATACTATATCTTAAACTTAAATAAAGGCAATTACATGGGAACGAAGACAGAATTAGCTAAAGTGGACTGGGTAAATAAGTTTAAAAGGTAAGATGGTAGATAAGCAGTGGCAGACATTTAAGGAGATATTTCCAAACTCTCAACAAAGTAATATTCCATTGAGAAAGAAAGACTGAGAAGGATGTGCCATCCGTTGCTAGGTAAGCAAGTTAAGGAAGGTATCAAATTGAATAAAAAGATATTCAGTGTTAGGAAGGTTAGTGGTAGGCCAGAAGATTGGGAAAACTTTAGAAAGTAGCAAAGGATGAGTTTAAAAAAAATAGAGGGAGAAATTGGAGTATGAGAGAAAACTAGTAAGAAATATAAAAAAACACTGCAGTAATCCGCAGGCTGTAGATCATGTGCGTCTATGGAGAGCAGTTTAGTTTTGGCACAGAGGTGACTGAGGTTAGAGTTTTCCATCTAAAAGGTGGTATTTAATACTGCTACCCACAGAGGGCAGTTGATCTTTGAGGTCAATAGCCACTGTCGGGTAGATTATAAATAGTATGGGGGCTATCATACAGCCTTGCTCGTCTGGATTTTGAAGTCTGTTTCAGATTTCCACTCGAGACAGTCGCAGTCATATCATGAGACAATTTTAGTCATACTGTGAAGCAGTTGCAGGATTGTGATGATGTTTCTTGGACATCCAAATCTTTGGAGCACAATCCACAGAGCCTCACGATTTACTGAGTCACGTGCTTTGATCAGATCATTTAATGCAATGAAGAGCTCTTGGTCATTCAACATTTTTCATGGATTTGTCTGGCAACAATGGCCATGTCAGAGGTTCCTCTGGAAGGTCTAAAGTCACTGTGTGTCTAGGAGGATTTCTCCAGCCATAGGAAGTAGGCAATTCAGGAGAACACATGTTGGGATATTCCTTGCTAAGGACAAGATTTTCAATAATTTAGACAGCATGATTTATTTCCTTTCTTTAAGATGATTAAATTGTCATATTCCTGAAGTTGGGGATGGGAGAGTAGTGGAAATTCTTTTGCCTCCCAAATCCGTTGGATGAGTGCATGGAGTCTTGATGTGAGCAAAAAAGCCCACCAGCTTTGAACACCTCAGCTGAAATGTTATCCAGCTTTGGTGTTTTTCATCCATTTGATTGGCAGAACTGCTACAGGTATCAATGGTGTCATCCATGTATTCTATCACACAGTACTGAAGGATAGCCTGGAGAGTATCAGCTGCCACTGGATTCACAGTTGAGAAGGTGTTGAAAATGTTCTTTCCAGCATTAATGGATAGAATTGTCATCCTTAAGAAGAGAAACATCGTCTTGTGTGCGATGGGAATTTTGTTAATTTGACCTTAATCGATAGATGACCCTGGTGGCTTCAAAAATGCTTTGCATGCCATAATGGTCAACATATTGTTAGATCTCAGGCTTTCTCTTCCCACCACGTGCCTTTTAACTTCTGTATTTGTCTGTGGCACCAGCCTTGAGTTGTTGGAATGCTGCCATCTCGATTTACGACCTTGGGATTTTCTGCCAGGCAATGAAGGATATTTTTTTTTTCTCTAGGTCACACATTTCAGCATTTTCATTGGACTAGTCCTGGTAAAGATAATGCTTGAACCCAGTGGAATGGGTACAGGAGCCTAGTACAGCTGACTTTATTTGATCCCACTGTTCTGGAATTGAATTGGATTTGTGAAGATTTTCCAGATTTCTCATAAGCTGTACGTGGAATTCCTTTCTTTGGTCGAGCTGGTTTAGGCTTGAGACATTGATCTTCTTGCTCTTGGAATTTTAGGTCTTGCAATGTCTTGGCGCTGGGTGGATGTTCATCACAGATCGAGCCAGTCAAAGAGCTGTCCAGCAGGCATCAGGCCCTGTATCGGACATCATATCAGTGATACAGACATGACTCAGATGTTTGACTTGAACAATGACATAGTCCAAGAGGTGCCAGTGCTTTGATCCAGGATGCCTCGATGTGATTTGTATTCTGGTGCAAGAGGTCATTTGTTATAATGAGGCCATGCTGACCACATTGTCAGCAGGGGGACACCATTTGCATTGGCTATATTCACACTCCACTTTCCCCACTAATTCCTCCCCAGGCACCGGTGCCATGGCCAACTCTGGCATTAAAGTCCCCCAGAAGGATGATTTTTCTTCTTCTTTTGGAATGGCAGTGAGGACTTCATCAAGATCAGAACATAACTTTTCCTTAACACCTTCATTAGAGTCGGGATTTATATTGATCATGACTGAGCTGCAGGTGAAGTGCCATGAGTCTTTCATTTCTACAGTTGGAGAAGCTCTGTCAGTGCATCCAAGATCCTATTGTTGATTGCAAAAACAACTCCATGGACATGAGGGTCGCTAGCAGCCTTTCCTTCCCAGCAAAAGTGCATCCTCTTGCCTGTTTCTTCAGCTGCCCCTCCCCATGAAGGTGGGTCTCACTGAGAGCAGTGACGCCAATGTTGAATTTTGATAGCTCATGTTGTAACTGCAGTTCTTCCTTCCAGTCACTCTTGAGATTATCCATGACTGTTTTAACATGCCAAATTGCAAAATTTAAAGCTTTCTTTATTTGACCACAAAGATGGTGATTCCACAGGGTGTCATTCCTCAGCCAGGAGAAAGTCAGACAACTTCATGGCGTCTGTCCTAGCTCCCTCCCCATTTGAGTTGATCAGAGGGTATCCTTAAGTGGACTGTTCACTGATTCTGTTGCCCAAAGAAACCTCTGACCCAACAGAGGTGCCCAAAGACCTTCATGAATCTATTGCCTGATTCTTGACTAGAGACTCCCAAGCTCACAGCCCTGGCTCCATCACCAATTCTCCATTGTGACAGGTCTTGGCAAATGCACCCTTGTAGAGACCTGCACATGACTTTAACATGGGGTCTTGGAGTGCTATCAGGTTGGTGGTCAGATTCCAGTGAAATGTCAAGCCAAGGTGATTGGGACCACCTTCCCACTGCAGCTGCCTTCCACCTCTCAGTTGGTGAGTCCATTTCTTAGCCAGTGAGACGCAGTTATCTTTCACCTGTTCTGACATTGAAGATTTTTTGGACCACAATTGGTCTGGCACCACTCCTGACCTTACCACCATGCATGACCTTACCAGGCACAAGGAGTTCCTAATGACATCACTCAAGGGGTCACCAGAGTTCACATGTATCTCCACCACGTCAAGATGGCAATCCATGGATCTATATTTTTTTAAACAATTATTTTGTATCTGTCTTCACAGTAGAAGACACAAAAAGCATCCCAAGAATTGTAGAAAATCAAGGGTCAAAAGAGAGGAAGGAACTTAAAACAACCACAATCACTAGAGAAAAAGTACAAGATAAACCAATGGGACCGAAGGCTCACAAGCCCCCGAGACCTGATGGCCTACATCCTAGGGTCTTAAAAGAAGTGGCTGCAGAGATAGTTAATGCATTGACTGTAATTTCCCAAAATTCCCTCGATTCTGGGAGAGATTGGAAAACTGCAAATGTAACACTTCTATTCAAGGAGGGAGAAAGAAAGCAGGAAACTATAGACCAGTTAGTCTAACCTCCATCATTGGGCAAGTGCTGGAAACAATTATTAAGGAAGTATTAGCAGGACATTTAGAAAATCATAGTATAATTAGACAGAATCAACCTGATTTTATGAAAGGGAAGTAATGTTTGATAAATTTATTTGAGTTCTTTGAGGATGAAGCAAGTAGGGTGGATAAAGAGAAACTATTAGATGTAGTGTTTCTGGATTTTGAGAAAGCATTTGATTAGGGTGACACAAAAGGACACTACACGAGGTTCATAATGTTGGGGGTAATATATTAGCAAGGTTAAAGGATTGGCTGTCTACCCGCAAACAAAGTCGGGGAGAATGGGTAATTTTCAGGTTGGCAAACTGTAACTAGTGGGGTGTCACAGGGATCAATGCTGGGTCTCAATTATTTATGACCTATGTTAATGACTTTGAAGGTGATTTTATACCCAAACTTGCTGATGACACAAAGATACATAGGCCAGGAAGTTGTGAGAGGACTCGGTGTCCAAACGGATATAGATAATTTAGGTGAGTGGACAAAAATTTGTAAGTTGGAGTATAATGTGGGAAAATGTGAGTTTGCTTTACTATTCTTCCAACCAAAGTGAACAGAATATTATTTAAATGGAGGAAGACTGCAGTGTGGAGGAATCTGGATGTCTGTGTACATGAATCACAAAAAAATAGAGTGTAGGAAATAATTATGAAGGCAAATAGGAAGTTGGCCTTTATTGTAAGGATTGGAGTATAAAAAAAAGGGAAGTATTGCTAGAATTGGACAGGATATCAGTGAAACCACACCTAGTGTACTGCGTACAGTTTTGGTCTCCTTAAGGAGAGATATACTTGTACTTGAGGCATTTCAGAGAGGGTTAACTAGACTGATTCCTGGGATGAAGGTGTTGTTTTATGTGGAGAAGTTGAACAGGTTGGGCCTGTACTCAGTAGAGTTTGGAAGAACAAGAAGTGATCTTATTTAAGATTTGAGAGGGTAAATGTTGAGAGGATGTATCCTCTTGTGAGGGAATCTAGAATGAGGGGGCACAATTTCAGAATAAAGGGTCTCCCATTTAAGATGGAGATGACTTTCTTCTCTGAGGGCCATTCATATTTGGAATTCACCACCTCAGGGAGCAGTGGAATCTAAGTCATTGATACATTTAAGGCTGAGTTAGACAGATTTTTGATCTACAAGGCAGTCCAGGATTATGAGGGGCAGCAAGGAAAGTGGGGGTAAGACCATATCAGATCAGCTATGATCTTATTAAATGGAGGAGCAGGCTTGAGGAATCAAATGGCCTACTCCAACTCCATTTTATGATGTTCTTATGTTAACCTCTCACAATCCATTCCAGCCAGTAGGATGATTGCAGAAACACATCTTGCAATCCATTGTGCAACCTTTGAACACTGACCTCCAATTGCCCAGATACCAACTCAGTTATGTCACTTCAAGGATGCTTCAGTTCTGACTCTCTCAGAACCCCTTTGAATACTGGAGTTGCAAGCACCTGATCCAGGTCATGTTCTCTCACTCATTCTAATTGATCAGGAAACCTGGCAAAGTCTGATGCAAAGTGGCTGAGTTAAGAAGACACAGAGAAACAGGCTGCTGAAATTTCTGGGTTTTGGAAACACATGCAGCCTCCCCCACTCCAATGGGTTAGAATGTTCAAATTTAGCTTTAAGAAACAATAATGTGCTCTTCCTTCTGCCATCTCTAGGGCTTTGCTCCCTTACATTTCAGTGACCAGAACTGAACACAGTACTCAGGCATATGACTCAAGCATTGGGCAATTTATTTATTCCTTTCTCTGACTTTTTGCACTTCCTTATATATTTGAGCATTTCCACTGCACAGTGATTGGACTTGTTGAATGTCATATATTTCCTAGGTATTGTTCATCTTTAGCTGCAGCTATTTCAAAAGGAGCACAGTCTACACGTACTGCCCTTTCTTGCACAATACATGTCTGTATTACTTTAAAGCAAAAAACTGTGGATGCTGGAAATCCAAAACAAAAATAAAAATACCTGGAAAAACTCAGCAGGTCTGACAGCATCTGCGGAGAGGAACACAGTTAATGTTTCGAGTCCTTATGACTCTTCAACAGAACTAAGGAAAAATAGAAAAGAGGTGAAATATAAGCTGGTTTAAGGTGGGGGCTGGGACAAATAGAGCTGGATAGAGGACCAGTAATAGGTGGAGATTGCCAAAAGATGTCATAGACAAAAGGACAAAGAAATGGTGATATTATCTAAGGAATGTGCTAATAGGTGACATTAAGGGTAGAAAGCAGGATGAGCAAGGTACAGATAGCCCTTGCTAGGGGTAGGGTGGGGGGAAGGGATCAAAATAGGCTAAAAGGTAGAGATAAAACATTCAAATACATTCAAAAATAATGGAAATAGGTGGGAAAAGAAAAATCTATATAAATTATTGGGAAAAAGGGGGTGAGGATGGAGGAGAGAGTTCATGATCTAAAATTGTTGAACTCAATATTCAGTCCGTAAGGCTATAAAGTGCCTAATCGGAAGATGAGGTGCTGTTCCTCCAGTTTGCGCTGAGCTTCACTGGAACAATGCAGCAGGCCAAGGATGGACATGTGGGCATGAGAGCAGGGTGGAGTGTTGAAATGGCAAGCGACAGGGAGGTCTGGGTCATGCTTGCGGACTGACCAAAGGTGTTCTGCAAAGCGGTCACCCAGTCTGCGTTTGATCTCTCCAATATAGAGGAAACCGCATTGGGAGAGTGAATGCAGTAGACTAAGTTGAGGGAAGTGCAAGTGAAATGCTGCTTCACTTGAAAGGAGTGTTTGGGCCCTTGGACGGTGAGGAGCGGGAAAGTAAAGGGGCAGGTGTTGCACCTTCTGCGGTTGCATGGGAAGGTGCCGTGGGAGGAGGTTGAGGTGTAGGGGGTGATGGAGGAGTGGACCAGGGTGTCCCGGAGGGAACAATCCCTGATGAATGCCGCCGGGGGGCGGGGGGTGAAGGGAAGATGTGTTTGATGGTGGCATCATGCTGGAGATGTAGTCCAGCCCCCCTCCCACAGCTCTTTCTCCAGTACATCGATGATTGCTTCAGTGCTGCTTCATGCTCTCGTCTGGACCTGGAAATATGTATTAATTTTGCTTCCAATCTCCACCCCTCCATCATTTTCACGTGGTCCATCTCTGACACTTCCCTTCCCTTCCTTGACCTCTCTGTCTCAATTTCTGGTGATAGACTGTCCACCAATATTCATTACAAGCCTACCAACTCCCACAGCTACCTCAACTACAGCTCCTCACACCCCGCTTCCTGTAAGGACTCCATCCCATTCTCTCAGTTCCGTCGCATCTGTTCTGATGATGCTACCTTCAAAAACAGTTCCTCTGACATGTCTTCCTCCTTCCTTAACGGAGGTTTTCCACCCACGGTGGTTGACAGGGCCCTCAACCGTGTCCGGCCCATCTCCTGCGCATCCGCCCTCACACCTTCCTCTCCCTCCCAGAACCATGATAGGGTCCCCCTTGTCCTCACTTATCACCCCACCAGCCTCCGCATTCAAAGGATCATCCTCCGCCATTTCCGCCAACTCCAGCATGATGCCACCACCAAACACATCTTCCCTTCACCCCTCCCTGGCGGCATTCATCAGGGATCGTTCCCTCCAGGATACCCTAGTCCACTCCTCCATCACCCCCTACACCTCAACCTCCTCCCACAGCACCTTCCCATGCAACCGCAGAAGGTGCAACACCTGCCCCTTTACTTGCCCACTCCTCACCATCCTAGGGCCCAAACACTCCTTTCAAGTGAAGCAGCATTTCACTTGTGCTTCCCTCAATTTAATCTACTTCATTCGCTGCTCCCAATGCGGTTTCCTTTACATTGGAGAGACCAAACGCAGACTGGGTGCCCGCTTTGCGGAACACCTTTGGTCAGTCTGCAAGCATGACCCCGACCTCCCTGTCGCTTGCCATTTCAACACACCACCCTGCTCTCATGCCCACAAGTCCGTCCTTGGCCTAATGCAATGTTCCAATGAAGCTCAACGCAGACTGGAGGAACAGTACCTCATCTTCCGACTAGGCACTTTATAGCCTTCCGGACTGAATATTAGATCATGAACTCTCTCCTCCGTCACCACCCCCTTTCCGATCCCCCTTTTTTCCAATAATTTATATAGATTTTTCTTTTCCCACCTATTTCCATTATTTTTGAATGTATTTCCATCCATTGTTTTATCTCTACCTTTTAGCCTATTTCGATCCCCCCGCCCCCAGGGCTATCTGTACCTTGCTCGTCCTGCTTTCTACCCTTAATGTCACCTATTAGCACATTCCTTAGATAATATCATCACCTTCAACACCTCTTTGTCCTTTTGTCTATGACATCTTTTGGCAATCTCCCCCTATCATTGGCCCTCTATCTAGTTCTACTTGTCCCACCCCCCCTTAAACCAGTTTATATTTCATCTCTCTTCTATTTTTCCTTAGTTCTGTTGAAGAGTCATACAGACTCGAAACATTAACTGTGTTCCTCTCCACAGATGCTGCAGACCTGCTGAGTTTTTCTAGGTATTTTTATTTTTGTTCTGTGTTACATTATATCTTTCACTAGTGAGTCAATTTATATGGATTATGTTACTCATTTTACGCATTGCTTGTTGCTTCCTCAGATCAACTTGTTCTTCCCCTAAAACAGTATTATCTTTGAGCTCAAACAATTTACACTGAATTTCTGAATTTGGCATTCATATAAATTAGAAACACCAGAGCCCCAAAATGGTTTATCGGGGTATTCCATTCAAGATACTTGTTCAGTTTTCTCTCGACTCCACCCCCACCCGCAAAACCGCCTCCCAATAACCCGTGAGGCTTGTCAGCTCTGACTGGATGCAACCCTGGAAGTTTCATCACATGACCTCCTCACTTCAACTGTGTTGCGCCAGCCTTGTGCATCAATCACCCAATTATGCCCTCCCACCTGACATCAGCGTAAGCTTGATTTGTGCTGAACTTGGATTTACGCTCAATTCCTCTAGTTCCCATTAGTTTGGCTGGTTTTGGGTGAATTTTCTTGGTAAAATCTGTGTCATCTAGTGGAAACTCTACCCCCCTGCTGTTTTTCTTCTTTGTCCTCTTAAAAAAAAAAATTCTTTCTTTATTCATTCACGGGATTTGGGCATTGCTGGCAAAGCTAGCATTTACTGCCATCCTTAGTTGCTCTTGAGAAGGTGGTGGGTGAGCTGCCTTCTTTGACCACTGCAGTCCATGTGGTGTACGTACACCCACAGCGAGGTTAGGAAGGGAGTTCCAGGACTTTGTTCCAGTGACAGTGAGGGAACAGCGATCAAGTTCCAAGTCAGGAAGGTGTGTGGCTTGGAGGGGAACTTGCACATGGTTGTGATTGCTGCCCTTGTTCTTCTAGGTGGTAGATGTCACAGGTTTGGAAGGTGCTATCAAAGGAGCCTTGCAAGTTGCTGCAGTGGATCTTGCAGATGGTACCACAATGTGTACACACTGCTGCAACTGTGCATCAACGATAACAGGGTCAAATGTTTAAGCTGGTGGATGGGGTGCTGAACAAGTGGGCTGCTTTATCCTGGATGGTGTTGAGCTCCTTGAGTTGTTGGAGCTGCATTCGTCCAAGCAAGTGGAACATATTCCATCACGCTCCTGACGTGTGCCTTCTATGTAGAATTTAGGGAGTCAGGAATTGAGTTACTTATCGCAGAATTTCCAGCCTTTTAACTCATAGCCACAGTACTTCTTTGGTTGTTCCAGTTAGGTTTCTGGTAAATAGTATGTTGATGGTAGAAATTCAGCAGTAGTAATGTTGTTGAATGTCAAGGGGAGGTGATTAGATTCTCTCTTGTTGGAGATGTAATTGCCTGTGCCTTGGTATGGTGCAAATGTTGCTTGCTACTTATCAGCCAAACCTGAATGTTGTCCAGGACTTGCTGCTTGCAGACATGGACTGCTTCCCTAACTGAGGGAATTGAGGGAAAAAAGAACAAATTGAATTGAACACTGCTTAATCATCAATGGATGAAATACAATGGACCAGTGCATAGAATACAGTTCATTTTGAATAGATATTTCTGACTCGGCCAATAAAAGGAAATGCAAGCAGCAACAAACTTACTGTTGGAAAAGCAGATTTTCCATACCTACAGCAAGAGAAATTTTTTAAATGACTGATCATTGGAGCCTGCTAACAGCATCCATCAAACATAATACAAATTGGCATAATCCTCCCAAAGCACCTCAACTCAATTTCCAATTGTGGTGATAAAAGTTTAAATTATTTTTGTGTGCAATATTGCACATAAATACAAATACTATTCAAAGTCACAGCAAAAGTTTTTTTTAAATTTGCCATGTTACTTCCTGCAAAAATTACATTAAGTTCTACATTTCACAGAAAACATTATTGTACAAAGAGCAACTTGAGTGCAAGAGAATTCAATAAGTACAGATAGGGAAGTGGATATTTGAGGACATGTCACTTCTTGTGCTACAAATTACCTTGCTTCGCAATGGTCTTAATAGCATTTTTACTTCCTGATTTGCTGCAGCTCATCGAAGATAGCCACTCAGATTGCCATTAGCCACATGGTACAATGCACTATTCCCATAGCATTAGTAAAGAGAAGTAGTGTTGTTGTGAATACTTATCTGTAAAGTACCAGCTGTTGGAAATGCAAACTGGGGCTGAGCTGTTTAGTGTTTTCGTGTGTCGAGGGCTGTATGTATTTGTGGGGGGGGCCATGATATGACACCCTAGTACCCCAGTTGGACCACTATGTAAAAAAAAATGTTCAGTTTTCATGAGAAGCTATTATGGATTAAACCTTGTAACTTCGTTTTCTGGTGACAAAACATAATGTGGGGTGTGAAAAACCTTCAACAGTCTGAGGTGAGTGTGAAATTTCATACCAGGGGTTTACCATAAAGGCTAGTTTTGTGAAATACTTTGTTTTGTTAATGTAATCTAGATTTCATAGTCTAGTTTGCCTTGTGTTAGTTGAACATTTAAAGGGAAGTGTACTTGCTCAAGCTTAGAGAGGATGTTATATACACTTGTTAGGAGACTGTCGGCAAGGCCCTCGTTGCATGTTGTATTAAAGCTGCTGGTTAGAGGCAGCTTGATGAGACATTTTGTGTACAATCATTGCTTCTCCTCCATGTTGAATCAACAGTGTGATTCTCCAGTATCTACTTTACAGCAGCACAGACAGTGGTGGGAGTGCTGGCAGCAATGCCATGTCTAATTCCAACGATTCTGGAGTATTCCTTCGTTTTGACTTTTTTTATACAATACCTCAATTTCCAAGGTGCAACTGAGGGGAACTAAATAATTAAGGATTAAATATGTGGCAATAAAAGTAAACTAAGGACAGAATATGTGCATAATCCGCCTTTTCTGTTACGTGGTAGTTGTATCATATTCAGTTCCTTTTTAACTGTGTGGATGTGTTTTTGTTCCTTTTGCAGGAACATTTTTTTCCATTCCTAATAATCTTAAATGTGTGTGTATATTCAAAATACAAACACACACACATCTATGCTAGCAGATCTTCCATGGCATAGCTTGTGTTTGACCTCTGGTCTGGAGCACAGCTGTTTAACTCTTTTGTCCTTTCAGACCAACGTTCAGAATCTAACTCCAAATAATTGCTTATAACCAAGCCCAATCTGAAGGCAACTCCAAATACTTGTACGTTTCAGATTCCCAGCCAGTGACTGACTATTTTATATTAAATTAACTAAAACACAGAAACTAAGTTAATGTTCCTTGTTTTTCAATGTATAATTTTAAGCATGATATTTTGCTTTATAGATCATCTTGTATTTCCAACAATGTTAGAAACATAAAATGCAATATTCTGAGTAAAAAGAAATTAGATATAAGTATTTTTAAAATAGTCTGTAATATCAAATGCATACGCCTTGTGTTGTTGGGAGGTTTAATTTTTATATTGAAGACCAAGAAACACAAAACTAAAGAAAAAAATTCAACTTTTTTTTGCTTCTGTATCAAATGCCTTGGGCAAATTATTTAGAATTAAATAAATTAATTATTAAAAAATTCTGTTTTAATTAGAATCTTAGAAATGTAAGCACAGAAGGAGCCCATTATGACTCTGCTACTGGTAGTTCCATGCCAGAGCTGGCCTACGTCAGTGCCTTTCACATATCCTCTAATGGTGTTCGATATTTCATATGTATCTAGTTCCCTCTTAAATTAATTTGAATTATCTTCATTATCCATTTGTGATAATGTATTCTATTTTCTAATCACAGAATCTTTACAGTGCAGAAGGAGGTCATTCGGCCCATTAAATCTGCGCAGGATCTCTAAAAGAGCTTTGTACCTAGTCCCACTCCCCTGCCTTATCCCTGTAACCTTGTACATTCTATCTTTTCAGTTAGCAATCCAATTCTTTTTTGAATATCTCAATCGAACCAGCCTCTCAAGAAGTTCGTTCTAGACTCCAACCGCCCTCTGGGTGAAAACATTTTTCCTCAATATATGCCTAATCCTTTGCATAAAAAATTCTTTTAAACGTATTCCCATTTTATGCTTCGAGTATGTATCCTTCACCTACAAACTACTGTTGCTCAAATCACCAACTACAGGTGCCCGACCCCTTATCCAGCGTCCCAAAATTCAGAAGGACACAAAAACCGGCTACATTCGAAGTTGGCGACCTGGGTAGCAATTTGAATAAAATCCTGTTTCTTCCTTATTTTTCATACTTTATTTTATGTATTATAAGTACATGCTAGGCCAGGACCCAAAATCCATAAAATCCCAAAACCTGGCACATGGCCAGGCCCGAGCTTCCTGGGTATGGAATCCAGTACCTGTTGTAGAAATAATTTTTTTCCCATTTACTTCCTTTAACAGTCAGAATTTTTGTCCACTTCTGTAGATCTCTCTCATAACCTTTTATGCTGCAGTCGATATTCAGTCATCCTTTTTTCTGACTAATCTTACAAATTTGGTACCATCAATTATTTACAATTTTGCCTCCAATGCCCTTATCTAAACCATTTGTGTGATACAACTTTTCTCATTTTCCAAATACACACCCATGGGGCGCATATGGACTACATCTTGACAATGCAAGAGACATTGTCTTTCAGCTCTTCTAACCATTGCATCAGTTTACATTTCAAACCAGAGATCTTATCTCTCATGTACCTTGTCAAAGGCTTTTGAAAATTCCAAATATATTACATTTAGGTTCCTCTTTTTCTACTGTTATCATTTTGAAAAATTCAATTAAATTAGTTAAAACACGACCTATCCCATACAAGTCCATATTACTGTCACTGAATAACCATGCATTTCTATGTGCTCATTAATGTTTTACCTGAGTAACAGTTTTGTTACTCCTTTATGATAGCAAAACTAGAGATCCTTTTCCTTTTGACCAGAAGTATTAAACCATGTATTGCAAAAAAATATTTTTGTTGGTAATGTCTCTTTTTAATTAAACATTCATGTTATTCAGGATGGCCTGTCCATTTAAAGCCAGAAAGTCTAATTCCCATAAGTGAATGCAGCTTGAGGTCCCTTAAGAGCTAAATTGTTGCTGGGTATGAGAATTGACTGTTTGGAATGTTTCTGGTTTTTGCAGCTAGATTATTAAGATAGATTTTGACATAGGTGCAAAAGAGTCTCTGGAATGTAACATCTGGGGCACACAGATACATAGGTTTTAATGTATTTCTTTTGGACCTTGTAATGTGTTGCTCGTAGTAGCTTATGTGAGACTAGAGGAGAGGAGTATAAAATGGAATCGATTATTCTGCCAAAGTGAATCTGTGCTCCTAAGTGTAAACAGGCTGATGTGCTAAATGAGTTAAATTTAGTTTGGGAAGTTTGCAATTCAAATGTGTGTGTGCTTAGCCTGCAAACTCAGAATGGACCTAACATTTTAAAATTTATTTGCACCATAGCCTGTGTGACAAAGCCCAGGATGAAACATCTGGGTTTCTCTATATACCAAATGATTGGATTTTTTTCTCTTCTTTTGAAAAACTTTGCAGAAATCTGCATATGAAGTGGAAGCAGCAAATGTTCAAAATAGCTGGTACAGCCATACTGGGCAATTCCAGACCCAGCATCCTGGCTTCAGCATTAGGAAAATTAATGGAATCAGTGTAAGATCCAAAATGGCAGAGTACTTTCATTTTTTTTTTAAAAGTAACCTAACGAGTGATGATTAACCCAAGGCATATTTTTAAGGAAGTAGTGTCTCAGGGGAAGTCATGTTGTGTAGTGTAGTGTAATGTAGTGTAGGTGTACAGTTAAACAGAATTGAATAAACATTCTGTCCATACCTTTGAACAGATGCCAGCTTCTTTGAATGACGCTCCCAGTTCTTTCTCAACAACCGAGTAATACTTATATTTATCATTGTAGATAGTAATTGTGGACTGCTGTTCTGAGTGATGCTTATAGGAAAAACTTGAAATAGCCTTTTTAGAATTTATGCATACGAATCTCTCCTGTACTGATAGTGGCAGGTGACAAGCAATGAATTCCATTTCTGCTTTGACAGCAACCTAATATAGCACATGTAACATATTGAAACATTTCAAGAAGCTTCTCAGGAGTGTAATCAGACAAAAATTCACAGTGAATAAGGAGACATTAGAACAGGTGTCAAAAGAGGTAAATTTTAAGTAGCATCTTAAAGGAGGAGAGAAGTGGTGAGGCCAAGATGGTTGAAGTCACAGCCAGCGATGATCGAATGAAGGTAGTGGGAGATGTACAAGAGGCCAGAGTTGGAGGAGTACAGATTTCTGAGGAATGTAAAGCTGGAGGAGGTTGCAGAGATGGGAAGAGGCAAGACCATGGTGGGGTTTGAACACCAGGATGAGAATTTGGTGGACCAGAATCCAATGTAGATCAGTAAAGGTAATGGTAGCAAATAGGAGGACTTGTATTTATAGAGCATTTTTCATGATTTCAGAATGCTCCTAAATGCTTTACAGTGCATGAAATACTTTTGAAGTATAGCCACTGTTGTAACATTAGCAAACTGGCAACCAACAAGGCCCCAAAACAGGAACACAATTTATGACAAGATAATCTATTTGTGACAAAACAAAAACAGAATTACCTGGAAAAACTCAGCAGGTCTGGCAGCATCGGCGGAGAAGAAAAGAGTCGACGTTTCGAGTCCTGATGACCCTTCAACAATCTATTTGTGATGTTAGTTGAGGCATAAATATTGGGCAGAGTGCCCCTCTGCTATTTTTCAAATCATGTCATTGGACTTATACATCCACCTGAGAAGACAGATAGTTAAGTGTCTCATTTGAAAGGTGGCACCTCCGACAGTGCAGCACACCCTCTCTGCATTCAAGTGTCTGGGGTAGGGCTTGAACTAATGACTTTTCAACTCAGAGGCAGGAGTTGTTATTTTGGAGATCAGATGGATGAACTTGAGCTACTTAGGATTTTTTTGCAGGGATGAGTCATTTTCTTCCTAGCACCTGAAAGCTGGCAGATATTCTGTCAACAGTATATGTATTGCTGTACCCTCATTGTCTGAGACTTTACTCCTGTATCCTGACTTACACCAAATTCTGATCATCTGTCATCTTTGCACTTGCTAAGCTACATTGGCTTCCAGTTCATCTTTCCAGAGTCCAGCTCAGTTACATGTAAAATACATTACTCTAATGAAAAATGCCAATTTTGAAAAAAGGAACACAGCTACTTTTTGATCTGATGCCGAATGGATCCTAATGTCCACTATCCTTACACTGGAGGATGCCACAAAGCAGGAGGAAGACATGGCCAGTGAGGGAAGCAGGGCATTACATGAGATGACCCAGTCACATCTGTTGTATTATGTGCATTATCATGAGGCAATGAAACCAAACATGTTGTTCAACCTTCCTGTTGCATTGTGAGATGAACACTTCTCTCTTTCTCTTACTAGGACTCAGTGCCATCCTAAATTATTGCCCAAGTATTGGCTGTAATTCAACTTCGTTCTGATGTTGCTTTCTCAACCAATTTCCTTCTTTTGTTTCTCCCTTGCTAATTTTCTCTCTCCAGTTTGAAGGCATGATTTTATTTTGGTTGGTGTACAATTCAACAAAGTACAGCAGAGCAAATCACTATTTCAGTATAGAAGAGAACCATTTTCTTAAGCTTATTAAAGTAGCGGCTGAGTTCAAGACTCTCCAGAATCTTTTACCTTGTGTACTATCATTTCTCCCACAC
This sequence comes from Carcharodon carcharias, assembly GCF_017639515.1. Lineage (NCBI taxonomy): Eukaryota > Metazoa > Chordata > Chondrichthyes > Lamniformes > Lamnidae > Carcharodon > Carcharodon carcharias. Next base: position 159,868,150 of record NC_054468.1, on the reverse strand, counting down.
TTCTTTCTGGAGGTGTTCCCTAGAGTGGAGCTTATCATGGAAGTCTAATTTTTCACCATTTCCCCTTGTGATGGATGTGTGCCCTACCATGTGGCTCTGCATGGCAGATTGCATCCTAACCCTATTAGGGGAGTTCAGGCGTAGCTGAAGTTGACTGCCCAAAGGGAATGATGAGGGATATGTTCTGAATAGTACTTGTATATTCCTTTTTTTAGCCATCAATGATTTTCATGCTCATATCCTTGCTCCAGTGTTTGTTGCTGTACAGGGATAGGTAGAAGGAATTTGGGAAAACAATAGTAATGGAAGTTTCTGTAGTTGGGGGTTTGGAGGCAGAGGACTTGTGGTGTAGTGGTAACATCCTAACCTCTGGGCCAGAAGCTCTGTGTTCAAGTCCCACTTCAGAGCTTGATGGCCACAGAAGGTGAGTTTATAACATGGTCACTTGTAAATTGTTGGCTGTAAATCTTTCCAATCTGCCTGATGACAGGTGGTAAGACCGGGAGAGTTTTCTGGTCAGCCATACTGCAGCAAACCACTGAAGTATTTTGCTAAGCATAATCATGGACTAATCCAATGGGAGTCCATGGTCACCCTCTTGGGGCACAATACCTGAAGGAAGGTGACGACAGTTAGACCAGCCTTTCTGTGAGTGTAGACATGATTCAAGGATGGCATGTTGCCTTCCTAATGTCTGGGTCATGGATATCATTGAGCATCTGCAGAGGACTCTTTAGGGCTGAGGTCTAACAGTCAGAGGTTGTGGTCCATATCAGTTCTAATGGCATAGGTAGAAAGAGGAGTGAAGTCCTGCAGGCAGATTTTAGAGAGCTGGGAAAGTTATTCCAAAGCAAGACCTTATAGGTAGTAATCTCTGGATTACTCCCAATGCCACATGCTAATAGGTATAGAAATAGGATATTTCAAATGAATGCATGACTAGAGAGATCATGCAGAAGGAATGGCTTTAGGTTCATAGGACTTTGAGACCAATTTTGAGGGAGGTTGGACCAGTACGAGCCCGATGGGTTCCACTTCAAAGGGAAGGGCCCAATGACCTTGTGGGGCTGTTCGCTCCTGCTGTGATTTAAATTAACTTGGCAGGGGCCTGGAAACCAAGATATAATATAGGGGTTCCCAAACAGTGGATCCCAGTGGGGTGCTGGGGTGAGAAATTGGGGTCGCGAGCTCTGTCTACTCCACAGCAGCAATGGGGACTGTAGAGCGGAGACTCCGGGCTGCCCTGGGGTCAGCTCTGAAGCCACTTGACATGTAGCGCACAATTTTTTTTTCTTGCCTTGGTCTGTTGGGTGTGGCCCTTAATGAAATCAGCGCCAAGGCCCGATTGCTACCTCGCACAGAGGCTGCAAACCAATTAGGTGAAAAATATAAATGCTGCCCATACTCCAACTCCCCCCTCCCACCAACCACCATTCTTTCAACTTCCCACCCCCACCACCACCCCGCCCCCCTCCACCGCTCTCAACTCCCCCTTGCCTTCACAGCTGAAAGCCCCACTCTCTTAGCACCACACCCCTACTCTCACAGCTCTATCTCCCCTCCCTACTGTAACCACCACGTTCCCCTCACAACTCTACCCCACCCCCACCCCCCTCACTCTAAGATCACATCAATTTTCAAGCTTCAAAAAAAGTGGCAAAAAAAGTTTGGGAAGCACTGGTGAAATATTAGAAAGGAGCAGCAAGGTACACAAACGATTGGGAGAGACAAATACAACCAGAGTAAGAAATGGTAAGGTATTAAGTAGGGTCAGACCAAGATGAAATACAGTGTGATTTAATTCAGGTTTACAGTGCATGTACCAAAAAAGACAAAATGTGGTAAGTCAGTCAGTCCAGTGAGCTGTAGGCATAAAAATACAAGGTGTTCAGGAACAATAGAGAAGGAATGAAAGGAGGAGGAGTGGCAGTATGAATTTGCCCATGACAGTATCGGTAGGAATGACCAATGCACAGTTCTAATGGAGACAAAGTCTCATCTTCACATTGAAGATACCCTCCATCATGTTGTGTGGCATGACACTACCGCTGTGCTAATTGGGATGGGTTTCAATCTAGTAACTCAAGACTGGGCAACCATGAGGTGCTGTAGGCCATCAGCAGCAGAAGAATTGTCCTCGAACACAATCTGTAACCTCATGGCCTGACATATCCCCACTCTACCATTACCACCAAGCCAGGGGATGCAGCCTGGTTCAATGAAGAGTGCAGGAGGACATGTCAGGAGCAGCACAGGCATAGCTAAAAATGAGGTGTCAACCTGGTGAAGCTACACCACAGGATTACTTGTGTGTCAGATAGCATAAGCAGCAAGTGTTAGACAGAGCTAAGCAATTCCAAAACTAATGGATCAAATCTAAGCTCGACAGTCCTGCCACGTTCAGTCGTGAATGGTGGTGGATAATTAAACAACTCACTGGAGGAGGAGGCTCCACAGATATCCCCATCCTAAATGATGGGGGAGCCCAGCACATCAGTGCAAAAGATAAGGCTGAAGCATTCACTACAATCTTCAGCCAGAAGTGCTGAGTGGACGATCCATTTTGGCCTCATCCTTCAGAGGTCCCGAGCATCACAGATGCCAGTCTTCAGCCAATTCAATTCACTCCACATGATATCAAGAAACAGCTAAAGGCTCTGGATACCGCAAAGGCTATGGGCCCTGACAATATTCTGGCAGTAGTGCTGAAGTCTTGTGCTCCAAAACTTGCCGTACCCCTAGCCAAGTTGTTCCATTCCGGCTACAATACTGGCATCTACCAGCTATGTGAAAAATTGCTCAAGAATGACCTGTCTACACAAAGCAGGACAAATCCAACCTAGCCAATTACCACCCCATTATTCTTCACTTGATCATCAGTAAAGTGATGGAAGAAGTTATCAATAGTGCTATCAAGCAGCACTTGCTTAGCAATAACCTGCTCACTGACACTCAGTTTGGGTTCCGTCAGGATCCTTCAGCTCCTGACCTCATTACAGCCTTGGTTCAAACATGGACTAAAGAGCTGAGCTCCAGAGGTAAGATGAGAGTGATTGCCCTTGACAGCGAGGCAGCATTTCACAGTATGTGGCATCAGGAAGCCCAAGCAAAACTGGAGTCAATTGGAATCGGGGAAAACTCTCTTCTGGTTGGAGCCATACCTAGCACAAAGGAAGATGGTTGTAGGAGGTCAATTATCTCAGACCCAGAACATCACTGCAGGAGTTCCTCAGGGTAGTGTTCTAGGCCCAAGCATCTTCAGCTGCTTCATCAATGACCTTTCTGCCTTCATAAGGTCAGAAGTGAGGGTGTTTACTGATGATTGCACAATGTTCAGCACCATTCGCGACTCGTCAGATACTGAAGCAGTCCATGTCCAAATGCAGCAAGACCTGGACAATATCCAGGCTTGGGCTGACAAATGGCAAGTAACATCAGTGCCAGACAATGACCTTCTCCAACAAGAGAGAATCCAACCATCACCCCTTGACATTCAGTGGTATTTCCAACACTGAATCCCCCACTATCAACATCCTGGGGGTTACCATTGACCAGAAACTGAACTGGACTAGCCATATAAGTACTGTGACTACAAGAGCAGGTCAGAGGCTAGGAATCCTGCGATGAGTAACTTACCGTCTGACTCTCCAAAGCTTGTCAACCATCTACAAGCCAAAGTCAGGAGTGTGATGGAATACTCCCCACTTGCCTAGATGATAGCAGCTCCTACAACATTTAAGAAGTTTGACATCATCCAGGGCAAAGCAGCCCGCTTGATTGGCACCACATCCACAAATATTCACTCCCTCCACCACCGACGCACAGTAGCAGCAGTGTGTACCATCTACAAGATGTACTGCAGGAATTCACCAAGGCTCCTTAGCACCTTCCAAACCCACGACCACTACCATCTAGAAGGAAAAGGGCAGCAGATAGATGGGAACTCTTCCACCTGGAAGCTCCCTTCCAAATCACTCACCATCCTGACTTGGAAAATAGCATCATTCCTTCACTGTAACTGGGTTAAAATCCTTGAACTCCCTTCCTAACAGCACTGTGTGTGTACCTCCGCCACATGGACTGCAGTGGTTCAAAAAGGCATCTTACCACCACCTTCTCGAGGGCAACTAGACATGGGCAATAAATGTCCATCCAGCTAGCAAAGCCCACATCCCATGAATGAATTTTTTAAAAATCGTGCCACATACATGCCAGGCAATGGCCATCTCCAACAAGAGAGAATCTAGCCATCGCCCCTTGACACTCAATGGCATTACCATTGCTGAATCCCCATTATCAACATCCTGGAGGTTACCATTGACCAGAAACTGAACTGGACTAGCCATATAAATACTGTGGCTACAAGAACAAGTCAGAGGCTAGGAACCTTGTGGTGTGTAACTCGCCTCCTGACACCCCAAAGCCTGTCCACCATCTACAAGGCACAAGTCAGGAGTGTGATGGAATACTCCCCACTTGCCTGGATGAGTGCAGCTCCAACAATAATCAAGAAGCTTGACACCATCCAGGACAAAGCAACCCACTTGATTGGCAGCCGATCCACAAACATACTCTCCCTCCACCACTGACGCATAGTAGCAGCAGTGTGCACCATCTACAAGATGCACTGCAGGAACTCACCAAGGCTCCTCAGGCAACATCTTCCAAACCACGACCACTGCCATTTAGAAGGACAAGGGCAGCAGACACATGGGAACACCACCACCTGGAAGCTCCTCTCCTAGCCACTCACCCTTCTGACTTGGAAATCGTTGTTCTTTCACTGTCACTGGGTCAAAATCCTGGAATTCCCTCCCGAATAGCATTGTGGGTGTACCTACACCACATCGACTGCAACAGTTCAAGCAGGCTGCTTACCATCATCACCTCAAGGGTGGGAAGCATCATAATTGAGCTTGATATCTTTCCTCCTTGTCCACTTAGGCACTTTCAGCAAAAGTCACTGGGTAGCAATTAGAATCAGGAATCCCAAGGTGATTTTCCTCTTCCCACAATCCTAAGGAAATGAGGCCAATTGTGACAAACTCTATTAGCTAGAATCAGAACAGAGGCTAACATTGAGATGTTCCTGGTCTGCGTGGCTCAATCATTCAGCTAGATAAGCTTTCTGAGCTACATTTAGATTGATGTAATGTTACACTACTCCTAAAGAGGATCAGCACTGAGCAGTTAGCTGGTTATTTATTATCCAGTGTTGAGAGAGTAGCATTGGAGCCTATTGTCCCATGGATGTCAAAAGTACTCACCTTTCCTCATTTTGGAGAGTCAGCAAAACTCTTTGAATTTATAACGGAGGACTTTCGTTTCCTCAGAACCATTTAATCATACACTTTGTTTTTTTTCTTCTTGTTTCTCCCAGTATGCTTTTTAATTTTCCTACATTACAACAGTTACTCCACTTCAAAAATACTTGATCAGTAAAAAAAAAAAGCTTTGGGATGTTCCAAGGTGTTGAAAGGTGCTATATAAATATGTCTATCTTTCTTTGAATTGTTGTTAAATCTATGTTTAATTTATTGTTGTAAAGTAATATAAAGCTACTTTAAGCAAATTTACCAGAGGTAAAAGGCTGTACTTTTAAAATTATTTATAATCAAATAGTCATTGATTTTTAAGTCATTAGTTTCTGTGCTTAATGTCAGTGACCAAGATAATTTAAAAAAATATTAGTTGACTGAGGTAGTGGACTCCAGTATTAGATATTATACGGCACCCTGTACTAGATATAGGGTCACTTGATCTGGGGGTTGAATGTCAGTTAGCACAGGTTGGAGCCTGTCTTGATAGAAGTCAGTTGGTGCAGATATGTGTTCATATTAGGAAAATGCATTATCAATAAAGTAAGCTCAGCTACAATGTCGATGGCCTGTGTGCATCATTGAAACAAAAAACCAGGACGAGAAGTTTTAATGATTCTTGTGCAGCAAAATCCTTTTGGGACCCAATATATCAATAATGGAAGAATATGTCTATGTTCAAGTTATGGTTTTTGGTATTCTGTTGCTGATGATGCTACGTTGCAACATTTTCTGGCCCACCACCGACAGGAGTGGGGTTTTAAATGGAAGGAGCAATGATGGATGTTGGGAGAGATATCCCAAGGGGTGATCATGAATTTACTTTCTTCTTTGTCAGTCAGTGATAATAAGCTGGAATCAATTTTACCAGAAGAGAGGTTATGTCAGTGGCAGCTCCAAGTCTTACAGAAGAGTATGCAGTGGCCAATATTTGATACTATCAGACATAACAAGTAAGGCAAGATGTGCAGATTAATATGCACAGTGTGTTTAAATCACCCAACTTTGGATCAACACTATTTCTATTGCAGAGAGCAGTTCACTCTTTTACATTGACCATTATCACCACTAAGTGAGTGGTGCATTTTGAATGTGAGTAGTTGTTGGGTGTGATGTACATGGTGATTTGGCCGTACATTACTTGGTCCTTCTCTGAGGCAGCATCTGATAGGGTTTCTAGCACTAGAATTAAAAATAACTCGTAATTTTTTTGGTGTGTGATAGTTTTAAGTTATTCCTTCACAAAAGCAAAAACACTGCAGATGCTGGAAATCTGGAATAAAAATAGAAAATACTGGAACTACTCAGCAGGTCAGGCAGCATCTGTGGAAAGAGAAACAAAGTTTTTTTTGAGTCCATGACCTTTCATCAGAACCCCTTGTTATTCCTTGTTTGAGAGGCTTGTACAGCACTGAACAACAGTAAAGCCTCTTTGACCATACCTTTGAATATTGTAACTGCTTTTAGTTAAAAATTAACCAAATTGACCAACATAAACAAGTCTGAAAGGGATACCGTCTTAATTTTTCTCACTCACTCCCTCTCTAGGGGACGCTGTTGTATAAAAGGGAGTGTGAAAGAGAATGTTTCTGCTCTGGTAGGGTGGTACTTTTGTGATGTGAGTTCTAACTGCGCATCGTGTTTTCTTGTTTATCACATTGTAAGAAGACCAAATCCCTTTCTTGTCACTTATTCCAAACAAACCAGAAGAAATTATTTTTCTCCCAAGTAACAGGATAACAAATGTTGATTTGGAACTAAAACAAAAATACCTGGAAAAACTCAGCAGGTCCGACAGCATCTGCAGAGAGGGGTACAGTTGACGTTTCGAGTCTATATGACCCTTCATCAGAACTAAGACATATAGAAATGAGATGAAATATAAGCTGGTTGAAGGGACAGGAGGAGCTCGATAGGGGGCCAGTGATAGGTGGAGGCCAAGAAGAGACTGCCAAAGCTGTCATAGACAAAAGGACAAAGGGATGTTGATGGTGGTGATATTATCTAAAGGATGCGCTAATGGAGACATTAAGGGAAGCAAGCTAGTGGCAGATCGCCCTAGTGCAGGGGGGTGGGGGATAGGGATCGAAATGGGCTAAAAGGTGGAGACGAAACAATAGATCGAAATAAATTTTAAAATGGGAGGGGGAAAAAATATATTGTAAAAAAATTATAAATTATTGGAAAAAGGGGGATCGGAAAGGGGGTGGGGATGGAGGAGAGAGTTCATGATCTAAAACTATTGAACTCAATATTAAGTCTGGAAGGCTGTAAAGTGCCTAGTCAGAGGATGAGGTGCTGTTTCTCCAGTTTGCGTTGAGCTTCACTTACGAACTGCTTTGCAGAACACCTCTGTTCTGTCTGCAACCATGTTTCTAACTTGAAACTTACCATTTCAGCTCCTCCTGTCATTCCCACTTTGACCTTTTCCATCTCCTACATAGTTGCAGTCAAATTCAATACAAATGTCGGAGATAATATCTTGCCTTCTCCTTGAGACTTGACAACCCTTTACCAACTTCTGACCATAAGCTACTTCCTCCATTTTCCTCCCAGCTTTCATTCACGTTCAGCATTTCCTTCCATTTTAGAGCAGTTTTTATTCCCTCGTCTTCCTCATGCTTTTCCACAGCCTAAGTGAGAGGGCTGAGGTATATAATCTCACAACTTCTCATCTCTTTCCAATTCTTTTTTTAAAAAAAAAGTCCACTGCCGGATTGCTAAGTGTGTTTTAAGACGTACTTTGTCCTAGTGTTAACCATATTTGACTAGTAACTTTTACCTTAACTCTGCTCATTCTTTTCGTCCACACTATAAGGTAACTCATCTGTCTTCCTAAGCCAAGTCTGTGTAAAGGTCCCTACCCTAAACATTAAGCTTATTTTTCCCTTTCCAGATGCTGATGGACTTGCTGTATTTCCAACATATTTTGTTATTTTACATATTGTCTTGTCCCTTTCTTTTAAAGGTAAAACAACTCAGTTCCCCCCATCCCCAACTTCTCATCGACTCTCAGGATAGCCTATCTCCAATAAGAAAACATGGAAAACTCCAAATTATCTGTTTCCATTTTAAGCTTTACATAAGAAATGGAACAGTAGTAGACCATTTGGCCCCTTGAACCTGCTCCACCATTCATAGAAACAGAAAATAGGAGCAGGAGCAGGCCATTCGGCCCTTCGAGCCTGCTCCGCCATTCATTATGATCATGGCTGATCATCCAACTCAATAGCCTGCTCCCGCTTTCTCCCTGTATCCTTTGATCCCTTTCGCGCCAAGAGCTATACCTAACTCCTTCTTGAAAACATACAATGTTTTGGCCTCAACTACTTTCTGTGGTAGTGAATTCCACAGGCTCACCACTCTCTGGGTGAAGAAATTTCTTCTCATCTCAGTCCTAAATGGTCTACCCCGTATCCTCAGACTGTGACCCCTGATTCTGTACTCCCCCACCATTGGGAACATCCTTCCTGCATCTACCCTGTTTAGTCCTGTTAGAACTTTATAGGTTTCTATGAGACCCCCCCCCCTCATTCTTCTGAACTCCAGCGAATATAATCCTAACCGACTCAATCTCTCCTCATATGTCAGTCCCGCCATCCTAGGAATCAGCCTGGTAAACCTTCGCTGCACTCCCTCCATTTAAGAACACCCTTCCTCAGATAAGGAGACCAAAACTGCGCACAATATTCCAGGTGTGGTGTCACCAAGGCCTGTATAATTGCAGCAAGACATCCCTGCTCCTGTACTCGAATCCTCTCGCTATGAAGGCCAACATATCATTTGCCTCCTTTACCACCTGCTTTAAATAACTGGTGTACAAGGACATCCAGGTCTCGTTGCACATTCCCCTTCTCAATTTATAGCCATTCAGATAATAATCTGCCTTCCCGTTTTTGCTACCAAAGTGGATAACCTCACATTTATCCACGTTATACTGCATCTGCCCATGCATTTGCCCACTCAGCTTGTCCAAATCACACTGAAGCATCTCTGCATCCTCCTCACAGCTCACCCTCCCACCCAGCTTTGTGTCATCTGCAAATTTGGAGATAATTAGCTCCCTCATCTAAATCATTAATATACATTGTGAGTAGCTGGGGTCCCAGCACCGATCCCTGCGGTACCCCACAGGTCACTGCCTGCCATTTGGAAAAAATCCCGTTTATTCCTACTCTTTGGTTCCTGTCTGCCAACCAGTTTTCTATCCATCTCAACACATTACCCCCAATCCCATGTGCTTTAATTTTACACGCTAATCTCTTATGTGGGACTTTGTTGAAAGCCTTCTGAAAGTCCAAATAAACCACATCCACTGGCTCCCCCTCATCAACTCTACTAGTTACATTCCCAAAAAATTCCAGTAGATTTGTCAAGCATGATTTCCCTTTTGTAAATTCATGCTGCTCCTGTCCAATTCTGCCACTGTTTTCCAAGTGCTCAGCTATTAAATCTTTTATAATGGACTCTAGAATTTTCCCCACTACCAACGTCAGGCTGAATTTTCCCCACAACCAAGGTCAACAAAAATTCATCCCTAGGCAGAAGAAGCATACTAAAGGGAGGACAAAACAACCATGGCTGACAAGGGAAGCCAGGGACAGCATTAAAGTTAAAGAGAAAGCATACAATGCGGCGAAGAGCCGTGGGAAACCAGGGGATTGGGAAGCCTACAAAGACCAACAGAGGACAACTAAAAAAGAAATAAGGAGGGAGAAGATTAAATATGAGGGTAAACTAGCCAGTAATATAAAAGAAGATTATAAGAGTTTTTTTAGATATATAAAGGGTAAGAGAGATGCAAAAGTGGACATTGGGCCACTGGAAAATGACGCTGGAGAAGTAGTACTGGGGAACAAATAAATGGCAGAGGAACTGAATAGGTACTTTGCGTCAGTCTTCACAGTGGGGGACGTGTGACATCCCCAAAGTTCAAGAGGTTCGGGGGGCAGAGGTGAGTATGGTGGCCATTACCAAAGAGAAGGTGCTAGGAAAACTAAAAGGTCTGAAGGTGGATAAATCACCTGGACCAGATGGATTACACCCCAGAGTTCTGAAGGAGATAGCCGAAGGGATAGTGGAGGCATTAGTGGTTATCTTTCAGGAATCACTGGAGTCAAGGAGGGTCCCAGAGGACTGGAAAATCGCTAATGTAACCCCCCTGTTTAAGAAGAGAGTGAGGCAAAAGACAGGAAATTGCAAGCCAATTAGCCTGACCTCGATCATTGGTAAGATTTTAGTGTCCATTATTAAGGATGATATTTCAGAATACTTGGAAGTGCATGGTAAAATAGGGCAAAGTCAGCATGGTTTCATCAAGGGGAGGTCATGCCTGCCAAACCTGTTAGAATTCTTTGAGGAGGTAACAAGTAGGTTAGACAAAGGAGAGCCAATGTTATCTACTTGGACTTCTAGAAGGCCTTTGACAAGGTGCCATATAGGAGGCTGCTCAGTAAGTTAAGAGCCCATGGTGTTAGAGGCAAGGTACTAGAATGGATAGAAGATTGGCTATCTGGCAGGAGGCAGAGAGTGGGGATAAGGGGGTCCTTCTCAGGTTGGCGGCCGGTGACTAGTGGAGTTCCGCAGGGGTCAGTGTTGGGACCGCAACTTTTCACTTTATACATTAATGATCTAGATGAAGGAACGGAGGGCATCCTGGCTAAGTTTGCAGATGATACAAAGATAGGTGGAGGGACAGGTAGTATTGAGGAGGCGGGGAGGCTGCAGAAGGATTTGGACAGGTTAGGAGAATGGGCAAAGAAGTGGCAGATGGAATACAACGTGGGGAAGTGTGAGGTCATGCACTTTGTTAGGAAGAATAGAGGCATAGACTATTTTCTAAATGGGGAGAGAATTCAGAAATCTGGAGTGCAAAGGGACTTGGGAGTCCTAGTCCAGGAATCTCTTAAGGTTAACTTGCAGGTTGAGTCGGTAGTTAGGAAGGCAAATGCAATGTTGGCATTTATTTCAAGAGGACTAGAATATAAAAGCAGGGATGTGCTGGAGAGGCTTTATAAGGCTCTGGTCAGACCACATTTAGAATATTGTGAGCAATTTTGGGCCCCGTATCTCAGGAAGGATGTTCTGGCCCTGGAGAGGGTCCAGAGGAGGTACACGAGAATGATCCCAGGAATGAAAGGCTTAACATATGAGGAACGTTTGAGGACCCAGGGTCTACACTCAATGGAGTTTAGAAGGATGAGGAGGGATCTGATTGAAACTTACAGAATACTGAAAGGCCTGGATAGAGTGGACTTGGGGAAGATGTTTCCATTAATAGGAAAGACTAGGACCCGAGGGCACGGCCTCAGGGCAAAGGGGAGACCTTTTAGAACAGAGATGAGGAGAAACTTTTTTAGCCAGAGAGTGGTGAATCTATGGAATTCATTGCCACAGAAGGTTGTGGAGGCCAGGTCATTGAGTGTATTTAAGAGCGAGATAGATAGGGTCTTGATTGGTAAGGGGATCAAAGGTTACGGGGAGAAGGCGGGAGAATGGAGTTGAGAAACTTATCAGCCATGATTGAATGGCGGAGCAGACTCAATGGGTCGAATGGCCTAATTTCTGCTCCTATGTCTTATGGTCTGGTCTGTAATTCCCTGTTTTCTCTCTACCTCCCTTTTTAAATAGTGAGGTTACATTAGCTAACCTCCAATCTGTAGGAACTGTTCCAGAGTCTATAGAATCTCGGAAGATGACCACCAATGCATCCACTGTTTCTAGGGCCACTTTCTTAAGTACTCTAGGATGTAGATTATCAGGCCCTGGGGATTTTATGGCCTTCAATCCCTTCAATTTCTCCAACACCATCTCCCTACTAATAGTGATTTCTTTCAGTTCCTCCCTGTCACTAAACCCTGTGTTGCCCAACATTTTTAGTCTGTTATTTGTGTCCTCCTTTGTGAAGACAGAACCAGAATGTGTATTTAGGTGGTCAGCCATTTCTTTGTTCCCCGTTATAAATTCCCCTATTTCTGACTGTAAGGGACCTAAATTTGTCTTCACCAATCTTTTTCTCTTCACATACCTATAGAAACGTTTACAGTCAGTTTTTATGTTCCCCACAAGCTTACTCTCGTACTCTCTTTTCCCCTTCTTGATCAATCCCTTGATCCTCCTTTGCTGAATTCTAAAGTGCTCCCAATCCTCAGGTCTGTTGTTTTTTCTGGCCAATTTGTATGCCTCTTCCTTTGATCTAAATTCAATAAGATCCTGGCTGATCTTGTGTTTCGATTTCCACATTGCCATCTAACCCTGATAACCTTTGATTCCCTTGCCTAACAAGAATCTATCTACCTCTGCCTTAAAAATATTCAATGACCCTGCCTCCTCCACGTTCTAAGGAAGAGAGTTCCAAAGTCGCACAGCCCTCTGAGAGAAGATTTCTCCTTATCTCTGTCCTAATAGGGCGGTCCCTAACTTTAAGACAGTGCCTCCTAGTCCTAGACACATCCACAAGAGGAAAAATCCTTTCGATGTCCACCTTGTCAAGGCCATTCAGGATCTTGTATACTTCAATCAAATTGCCCCTCACTCTTCTAAACTCCACTGGAAACAAGCCCAGCCTGTCCAGCTGTTCCGCTCATCCTGGTATCAATCTAATAAACCTCCTTTGAATCGCCTCCAATGCATTTACATCCTTCCTTAAATAAGGAGATCAAAACTGCACACAGTATTCAAGGTGCAGCCTCACCAGTGCCCTGTATGAGTTTTACCAAGGTTCAGTAGAGGAGAAAAAGAGTAGCAGCAGTTTCAACCTGTAATGTTTTGAAGGGGCTAAATTTAAGAATGTTCTAAATGTCACATTTAGATCATTCTGGATTTCAAATTCAGCTTAAATTTCATGCTTACATTTCTGGAACAGCATGCATTGTACCACACACCGCAAGGAGAGCATTATTTCTACATGACTTGTTTGCAATAAATGTACTATCCTGGCAGCAATAAGCTGGCATTGATTGTTGACATGGAAACAAAGTGAAATAAATGAGTGACAGTTCCAGCCTCCTGCTCTGCTGAATTCTTCATTTCAATAGCAATGATCACAATGACATTCGTAAATGTTAAGAATCTTCCCTGTAGAGGAGAGTGTAAGATTTTCTGGGATTTGGGGGCCACAGATATCTAAGTAGGCAGTTGACAAGTCTTAAGTAATATTCAGATGGTTTGTTAAGAAACAGTAGTTTAGATATGATGCATTAACTAATTGGACAGAAAATGTATATGAATTGTAACAATTGAGAGCAGTTTACTGGTCCCATATTGTGGACAAATGGTTGACAGAGGGTATTGATCTCATCTTCCCCCTCTTCCTTGTCCATTCTGAGGAATGCAGCCACTGACAAGCACTGCAACCTCACCATTTCACCTCACCAGGACCTCGCCAGTCTATGACCCCACCAGGACCTGGACCCTGTGAGTGAGCACTTGTTAATATATCCTTCTTCCGGGGGCTGGTAGCTTACCCAGTGTTAATCACTTATTCAAACTATTTTGATCAATGGACACAGGGCAGGTACCTAAACTATCAAGGTGGTTACCACCTACTCTGTTCATCATCCTGCTTGAGGTCAGCATTTTAGTTTACATCCTGCTGAGTGTCATATCCTGCTCCTTTCTAAACAACTGCATAGATAAGGGGGTGCACAAGGCACCATCCGAACAGCTTAGGAATGTCAACATGGCGGCCTGAACTAAGACTGTTTCGAGGTCCAAGTGTTTAGAACTCCTCTTTCCAGAGAGAAAGTCAATGCTGCTTAGCTAATCCCATAAAATGCAGAAAATACCTGTATATTGAAGACCCCAATTTCTTATAAGAGGGGGAATATTGGACTTGGTGAATGATTATTCTGTTTTCTGTGAGCAAAATTGTCAGGAAGTAAAAGCAAAAGTTATGCTTTATTCCACAAAACCAGAAAAGAGATCTGCTATTGCTTTCCTTTGAGCGAATAAAGGGACAACAAATTGGTTCACACACAACTCTAGAATTCTGATTATCTGGGAGCAAATTTCTTCTTTTTTCATTCTTTGCAAGCCATAGTAGCATAATATAGCTGATGAACTCTAAAGGATTCATAGACCGAGCGTATAAATGAAAATATCATGTAGATTACGGGTGCCAGACACACTCCTAGATAGGCAGTGTCAAACATTACAAAGGACTTGCAGCACAGAAAAATGCCATTCACCCTAAAAATGTTTGTACTGGTGTTTATGTTCCACACAACCCTCCTCCTATTCTCCCCCTCCTATTCACATCAAGATATCAATCTAGCGCTTTCGTCCTTTTCACGAAGGAAAAAGGCTTGTATTTATAGTGCTTATCCAGCTTGTCCTTAACTGCATCTGTACTATTCACATCAACTACTCCTCCTAGTAACTAATTCCATTGTCTAACTAATCTCTGGGGAAAGAAGTTTCCCCTGGATTCCCTAATAGATTTATTGATCACTATCTTACATTGATAGCCCTATTTCTGGTCTCATCAGCAAGTGGAAACATCCCTGTGTCTACTCTAACAAACCCTTTCATTATCTATCAGGTCACCTTTTAGACTTCTATTTTCCGAAGAATATATCCCTAGCCTGTTTAATTCGTCCTGGTGGCTATAACTTCAATTCTGGTATCTTTCTAGTAAATGTTTGCTCTTTCTTCAGTGTCTCCATATCCTTTTTGTAGATCAGAACTGTTCGCAGTTCTCCAAATGGGGCCTAACTAAGGTTTTATTTAACATAAACGTCTCTGCTTTTTAATTCTATCCCTCTATAAATTAACCCTAATGCTTTGTTTGCTTTTAATGACTTCAACCCACATCTGTACCCCCGTATCCCTTCGTTCCTTTATCATATTGTGACAGTTATTTACAAAGGAGCATGTGGCCTTGTTGTTCTTGCAGCAAAATGTATTGCCTCACCTCATACTCTGCTGATTAAGTACCATTCTGTAAATTAATTAATGTCTTTGTTTGTCACAGCTTTCATTTGTATTGCAATTTGTCAGCTGCAAATTTTGAAATTGTGCTTTGAATTCCCGAGTCCAGATCATTTATGTAAATAGTGAACAACAATTCTCCCAGCAATGATCCTTGTGGAACACCACTTTCCACCATTTGCCAATTTGAATAACTACCACTAACATTTTTGTTTTGCAGCCAGCTTGCTATCCATTCTGCAAATTGCCTAACTCCACATATTCTCCGCATAGCCATGAGCCTGGCTAGGGAGTCTAGAGCTAGGAGGCATTGTCTCAGAATAAGGGGTCAGTCATTTAGGATTGAGTTGAGAAGAAATTTCTTGACTCATAGGGTTGTGAGTATTTGGAGTTCTACCCCAGAGATTTGTGGATGCTCAATCATTCATATATTCAAGATAGAGATTGATTTTTTTTTCAATGCTATAGGAATTGAGGGAAATGGGGAGGGAGAGGGAAGGTGGAATTGAGATAGAATATCAGCCATGATCTTATTGAATGGAGGACCACTTCTGAAGAGCCAAATGACCTACTCCTCCTATTCCTTATGTCCTTATGGGTCTACAGTGTGATATCTTATCAAAGGCTTTTTGTAAATCAAAAAATATTATGTTAATTCCATTACTCTTAGCAACCCTTTCTGGTACTTCATACAATTAAATGAGGTTGGTCAAGCATTACCTCTTTTGAAATCTGTGCTGACTACTCTATATTTTCAGATATGCTATGTTTTCTATGACATCTTCAAGGATTCTATACTCTTTCCTGCTACTGACATTATGGTTCATAGTTCTCTGGATTCGTTCTAGCTCCCTTTTTAAATATAGAAATCACATTAGCTGTCTGCCATTCTCCCGGTTATAAATCCTTTTCTAATGAATTTTTACACATATGTAAATAGTGTCCCTGCTTCCTCTTGCTGAACTTCTTTTCATGTGCATTGATGTAATCCAACTGGACCAAAGGTTTTCTCATTTTTAAGGTTGATTAATTTATTATCTCCCCTTTTGATTTTAAATGTTTTTATCCTTTTGGTATCTTCATATGTCATGTGCATCATGTTAGTCTCCCTGGTAAATGTAGTATGTGCAAGGCCTGAGCATTTTGTTATATTGCCCTCCCTGTTGCTCACTGTTGGGAAAATGTAAATAACCTTGTTTTAATAATGGCTGCCTGCAGCTGAGCATGTGTTAGTCTCGCTCAGTGCGATGCACAATAGAAAGATGGTGACAAGGGTGGTATGGAATTTTTTTTTAACATTTCATTTGAGAAATTAAGGTCTGGAGAACATTGTGTCACATGTTTGGAACTCTTAAAGTTGATTTTGAGGAAGTTTGAGCAATTTTAAAGATTGTTCTGTATGCGCGTCATGTTCAGGTACACAGTGAGTCAGCACAGTCTGTAATTGAAAAAAATTGCACTGAAGACATAATTGGAGGGGGCAATGGCAGAATCCAACCCTAACAAAGAGGACTGATGTAATTACAAACAGAAGTTTAACACTTGGCAGAAAATGAATAAAATAGGAGATCAGGATCAAGTGAATATTTTCCTCACCATGATGGGGCCAGATGCTTTTGATGTAGTTTTTAAATGTTGTCTGAGAGAGCCCAGTTTGATGGAATTTGCCGTAATTAATGAAGTTCTGGGCTTATGGCACGACTAAGAATGAAATTGCACTGAGAATTATGTTCCATCAAAGGAAGCAGTTGTCAACTGGGGAGACGGTGGCGTAATGGTAACGTTACTGGACTAGTAATCCAGAAGCCCAGGTGAATTCTTTAGGGACACGCATTCAAGTCCCACCATGGCAGCTGGTGGAATTTGAGGTTAATTAATAAATCTGGAATTAAAAGCTAATCTCAGTAATGACCATGAAACCATAATTGTTTGTTGTAAAAACCCATCTGGTTCACTAATGCCCTTTATAGAAGGAAATCTGTCATCCTTACCTGGTTTGGCTTATATGTGACTCTGGACCCAGAGCAATGTGTTTGGCTCTTAACTGCCCTCTGAAATAGCTGAGAAAGCCACTCTGTTCAAGGGCAGTTAGGGATGGGCAACAAATGCTTGCTATGTCCATGACACCCACATCCTATCAAAGAATAAAAAAAAGTGATTGTTGCAGACTGATGAGAAACTCTCTTGTCACTGTGTATGGTACAAACTTAAAAATCAACCTTAGAGACTCATTTGTAGGAGGCCTAAAGAATAATAAAATTCAGGCCAAGTTTTTGAATAAATCTGACTTTGGAGGAGGCCTCTGATGATGGAAATTGCAGATTGCAAGGGAGTTATTTTCCTGAGCCAGTAGAGGAGATCTACCAGATTTCATCAGAAAAGAGGCCAAATGCACAGCCTCAGTCAGAAATTTAGTTGCTACCATTGCCATGGTTAAATGCCTCCATTTCCAGTCAAATTGTTATGCCCATGGGAAAGTCCATCATGCAGGAGTAGAGGAAACAGTTCACAGTAAAACTCCAGGTCACATGCACCAGGTCGATGTTGTGGTAGATCTAAAGCTAGTTCAGGGGTTTGGAAGTCCTTAAATGTTCATATGGTAGATATGGAAGCGATTTGATATTGAACGGGAAGATCTAGCCCTTTACTCAGTCAGAGAGCACGAAAAACAGAGAGTAATAAGGCTTAAGATATAATTCCATCCACAGTAAAAAAAAAAAAGAAAATTAAACCCAGATTCACAACTAACTTTTATCATTGATACAGTTTCAGCAGTGACTGTTATCTCAGGAGAGTACAAGAAATCCCCAAGTCACATTCCCTTATGCAAAGTTTAGTCCAGTAACAGTATTCTGGTGTTAGGTCAAGTTAGTGATAGGGTGGAATATGATGATATGTTCTATTACTTGACTTTCATAAGAGGAGGAGGGAACAAAGTCTCCCTGATAGGGTAATTGGTTTAAGAACTGGGCTGAGTTACTTGCAGTTGGGATCAGTAAGAGTACGTCTGTCATTGAGGAAGTAGTCAGAGAGCACAAAATGGTCTTTCAGCAAGGAAGACCAAATGATAAAGTTAGGCATCACAAGGCTGAAGTCAAGATAAAGGACAATGTACAGCCACATTTTGCAACACTCGGCCAGTGCCTTATTCAGTTAGAAGCAGAAAATAAAGAGCTGAACAAGTTAGGAAGAACAGGGGCAATTAAGAAGGTGAAGACCAGTGAATGGTCTGCACCCATTGTGATAGTTCAAAAAGCACACAGGTCCATTTGGATTTGTGGAGATTATAAGTAAACAGTAAATCAGGTGATTGAGAATGATGCTTACCCACTGCCTATCAGTGAAGATTTGTTTTCTAATTTAGCCAATGGAAAGATGTTCAGTACATGATTTGTGAAATTGCATACTTGCAATTAGAATTAACTGACAAGAGAAAGAAACTGCTTCCTATTCATATATATGAAGGTTTGCAGCATTTTGAAAGGTTATCATTTGGGGTGTCTACTGCTCCTGTGGTGTTCCAGAGCATCATGGATCAGGTACTAAGTGGGGTGAAAGGAGTGTGATGCTGCTTGGATGACATTCATGTCATGTAAGGCAGAGAGAGAAAGCACGTTGTAAGGTTGAACCAAGTCCTACATTGACTTCAAGGGTACAACATCAAAGTTAAAAACCACAAGTGTTTCATGATGTCAAGTATAACCTGGACCACCAAACAAAATGCAGGAGAATGTTGAGGGGATTTTGAAAGCAAAGAGACCTGAGAACAAAAAAGAACTTGAAACCTTCGTAAGGATTGTTGTGTAAGTTCATCCCCGGCTTAGCTAATACATTCGCTCTACTGTAGCAACTTCTGAAAGATGGAATAGATTGGGAGAGGTCTGTGGAGTATCATAAAGAATTTGAAAAAGTGAACGAAGTATTGACTAGTGATGCTGTTTTGACGTACAATGCTCCTCAGAGGAATTAGGCCTGGTGATATCCCATATAATGGAAGACAGTGTGGAGAAGCTTGCAGCATCTGTTACATGCACTTTAATGAAGTCAGAGCAAAATTTCTCAAATTGAGAAAGAGGCATCGCCAATATGTGGCATTACTAAGTTCCACAAATACTTGTGGAATAGGAATTTCACATTGTTAACTGACCACCAAGCACTTATGATCATATTGGTTCAAAGAAGGGAGCACTATCCTTACTGACAGAACATCTTCAGAAATGAGCGTTGATTTTTATGGTCTATCAGTGTGATTTATAATTTAGTAAGTCAGCAAATCATGCAAATGCGGACATTTTTCTGTGATTTCCCATGAAGGCTGATTCATTTCTAGCCACTGAATTACCGGTAAATTACTTCACATGCACAAATGACATGCCACAGTCTACCAAAGAAATGAGTGAAGATACTCTTAAGGCTGTGGTGCTCATGAATAGCTGGCCCAAACCGTATGATGATAATACATTGCAGGAATATTTCACATGTAGAAATGAGCTGCATATAAATCAAGGCTGTCTCTTATTGAGTTTGAGGTTTGTCATTCTGCCAGGGCATCAAGAGAGATTGTTAGGGGAACTTCATCAGGTGCATACAGGGATCGTCCGTATGAAAGCCGTAGCAAGAAGCTACTTTTGATTTCCAAAGTAGTAGAAAGAGATATTGAACAGTTGGTGAAAAATTGTGGTGTGTCTCAGAATGAGAAGTGATCCAAGCAAAGTTCCTTTCATTCCAATGTTAAACACATGGGCCAGAATCTTCAGGTCGGGGTGGGCCCCGCTCGCCCACACATAAAATGACGCGCGGTGACACTGGGCGTGCATCCCGCCGTCACTGTGCATCATTCCGATCTTCAGTTCGGTGGGTGCACACTGGAGTCAGCCGCATGCCTGCCGAACTGTCAAAGACCTATTAAGGCCATTTAAATATCAATTAAAATAATTAACTGAGCTGACTGTCCAACCTTATGGTTGATGGGCAGGTGAAGAGCCCAGGCGGCCTTCGTATTTGTCATGAAACCTCATCCACAGGCGGGATGAGGTTTCATGAAGGCTTTTAAACTTCAATAAACATTTTTAATAAAATTCATAGACATGTCCCAGCTCATGTGACACTGTCACATAAGGGGACATGTCTTTAAATTTTTTTTTCTTTATTTAAAGTTTTAAAAATCAAACTAATCTCCCTGAGGCAGCTTTGTGCATCAGGGAGGTTTCTGCGCTCTTTCACGCACATGCACAAAAGAGCGCAGGCCCTAACTCAGCCTTCTCCCCCTGTCCACTTCTGGGAGCACGTCAAGCTGGGTGGGCCTTAGTTGGCCCACCCATGTAAAATGGCAGCATGCAGCCGATCACAGGCAGCGATCGGCTGTGTGCCCGCCTGATTACGCCCAGCCCCCCCAACGGGGAGAAAGTTCTCCCCATGAAAACTGTCGGAACGTGCACATGTTAACCTCTTTGAAGTTGAAGGGAAGGCATACCTTGATTTGGTTGATAGTTATAGCAAGTTGATAAAAGTTGAACTGTGCCCAATATCACAAGTGCCAAATGTATTGAAGTTTTGAGAAGTTGGTTTGCAATTTATGGGTTGGCAGAGGTGTCAATGTCAGATAAAGATTCGCAGTTTACAACAGAAGAGTTTGAAGTATTTATGAGTAATAATGGAGTCAAGAACACTCTAACACTACCATAGAACCCAACATCGAATGGTGCTGCAGTAAGAGGTGTACAGATTGTGAAGACTACTTTGCTGAAGTATTTGCTAGGTGCCAAACTATCCAGTAATTTCCATGTTTCTGTTCAACACAGGCTATATAATTTTCTGTTCTCTTGCAAAACAATCCCACAGTCTGCAACAGATTGCTCACCTTACGAGTTAGCATTTAAACACACTCCTAGGACAAAGTTTGGTTTGCTTAAGCCTAACATAAATAGCAAAGAAAGAGAAAAGAAGACAAAGTGACAATGAGCCATGATACACAAGACATGAAACTGAGAGGGCAGAATTTTCCTGTTGTCATGCAGGGGTGGGCCCCACACATCTATGCGTAAAATGACGCATGGTGACGTCGGGCAAGCGTCTCTGTGTCACCACGCACCATCGCGATATTTGGCTGGGTGGGCGAGTAATGATGTCCAACACACGCCCGCCATTAATTAACAGGCCACTTAAGGCCCCTAAGTGTCCAATTGACACCGATTTTTTTGGCGCCCATGCAATCCGCGGATCGGATTGGGCAGGCAGGTAGGACACATTATATTAACCTCATCCACAGGTGGGATAAGAGGGCTAACTGGGGTTGTGAATGTGCACAGTCAAGTATTTATTTGTGAAAGTTTGACAAACTTGCCTGTGTGATCTGCAGTACTTCAGAACGCACACCAGCTGCTATTTCTGGACTCTTAACCTTCAGGTCAGCACTGTGCAGTGAGGAATCTTTTCTGGGCCTGCAGGCTTCAGGCTGCCTCCCCTCAGCCTGGGAATGGGAGCTGATCTGTCCACTGGAGGCAGCTCCTCTGAGGAGGAAGGGAGGGCTAGAAGGGGGAAGAATCCAGGAGTGCACATTCAGCCTCCAGGGGAGCCACCTGGACAAGCAAGGAAAGCGCAGGCACAAGGAGTGCAGGGCCAACAGGAAGTTCAAGGTGGAAGAGGCTGCAGAAGACACCACTATCCTGCTGCCAGGATATACAGGTGGCGAAGCAGCTACCTTAATATGTCTGAGGTGCATTGCTAAAGGAGGCTCCGTCTCTCAACGGAGATGGTCAACTATATCTGTCAGATGATTGGGCCTGAGATCTCCCCTAACTGTGTGATTGGACACCCCATGCCAGTGGCTCTAAAAGTCACAGCTGCCCTCAACTTCTATGCCTCTGGCTCCTTCCAGGGTTCGGTCGGTGATCTTTGCTGTGTCTCCCAATCAGCTGTGCACACTTGTGTCAAGCAGGTTACAGACGCTCTGTTCAGGCGTGCATTGACCTTCATCCAATACCGCTGAGACCAGGCAAGTCAGACACAGCGAGCCAGAGGCTTCTCAGCCATTGCTGGCTTCCCCCACATCCAGGGTGCAATAGACTGTACACATGTGACCATCAAGGCGCTAGCAGGTGAGCCCGTTGCCTTCATCAACAGGAAGGGCCTCCACTCCATGAACATGCAGATAGTGTGTGATCACAGGATGCTGATTCTACAAGTCTGTGCAAGGTACCCAGGCAGCTCCCATGATGCCTACATCCTCAGACACTCCCAGGTGCCGGGGCTCTTCAGTGCTCCAGCCTGGCTGGATGGATGGCTGCTGGGTGACAAGGGCTATCCCCTCAGAAGGTGGCTCATGATGCCTCTCCGCCATCCAAGAACAGAAGCTGAGCAGCGGTACAAAGAAGCCACGCCTCCACAAGGGCTGTGATGGAGAGAACTATCAGTCTTCTCAAGATGCGCTTCTGATGCCTGGACTGCTCAGGGGGTGCACTCAAGTATCCCCCAGGTTGTGTGTCGGTGATAGTGGTTGCATGCTGCGCTCTCCACAATCCTGTGCTGGAAAGGGGGGTCTCAGTGGACGATGAAGATGTAGATGCAGTGGCTGCGGCTGCACACGATGAGTCCAGCAGTGAGTCCGAGGATGAGCATGCACAGGGAAATGCTGAGGGAGTAGACGCTAACCTGGGCATACTCCAGGGAGGCATGGACACCCGGGAGGCTTTAACCCAACAAACCTTCAGCCAGCACACAGATGGACCTCAAGGACAAGCCTGGGCTGTCGGCTCGACATCTAAGTGTAAAATCTGCCACGTTAGCAACAGCTACTAAGGGTATTGTTAATAAAGTTGAATGTCCAAAAAAGCACCCATTAAAGTTTTGGAAACCATACATATGCAGAAGAAAAGAGGCACCCTCAGCCATGGTGACAAATCTGATTTTAATGTGTAAAACAAAGCAACTTATTACAATAAAAAGGCAAGAGTGTTACAAATCAAATAAAATCAGAAGGGCCTCATCTCGGGACAACAAAAATCCACCAGTGAAAAACCCGTGTGTGCCTAAGGTGCCCTATCCTTCTGTTTGATGGCTGTTACGTCTTGGTGCTGTCGGAGTGGCATCTGAGACAGCCTGCTGACTTTGCTGTCCTGTTGGCCTCGATGACCTTGGCGGTCGCCCTCTGGCCCTTGGAGCCTGTGCTGGCCCCACCTGGGAGGGAGCTGCCAGTTCCACAGCTGGCATCTCCCCAGTTGTCGCAGCCTCACCGGATGCTACGGTCACTGGGAGAGGCGGGGAGGAGCTGCCGCCCTCATCCAGATTGCCCCGAGAGGTGCCCTTAGAGATGACATGCAGCTGCTGTGCTGAAGTGAGGTCGCTTTGGACCTCCCTGCTCATCATGGATAGATGGGCACCGAGCTGAGAAACTTGATGCCCACACCATCTCCCACACTGGCACTGACCAGCTGAGGTCAATGCCAATATGAGGGATTGCTGGTCAGAGCTCATCCTCAGGAAGCCCTGACGGGTCTCCTGGAGGAGGCTCTCCACAAGAGTAGCCACTCTCTCCGTGGAGGACGCATGGTGCTTGGACAAGTGGCTTATTGCTCCGACGATCATCCACATAGACTCCTCCATCATGGAGAGCAAACCCAGCATAGCCTCATGTATCTCCACCAGATGCTCCCGCATTTCCTGCAGCTGCTGCATCATGGACGATTCCAGAGGCACATCATCAGGCACTGACTGAGCATGTGCCTGGTCCCCTCCAGTCCTCCGACTGCTGGTGCCATGGGCACTCTCTGTCTCTGCCAGCTCCTCCAGCGACTGTGAAATGCCCTCACCACTGTGCCCCGGGACACCAGCCGATGTTCTAACTCCCACCTAAGTGCTAGTATCTGTGCTGGTGCCTGCCTCGCAGAGATGGTGTGATGCAGGTGAGACTGCAGGGCCCTCAGGTGTGAGAGCGGGCCCCTGCTGCTCCTGCTCCCAGCCCTGCTCTGATAATGCTGAAAGGAATAACAAGGTCAGTTGATCACTAGGCATGGAGACAATGACAAAATCCATCCCTGTTCCCCAGATCATTATGCACTCATCCTTCCATCAGCAATGGTCAAACCATGTTACAAAATTAAATCATTTAACATTCAGCCCTGCTATGGCTGTTGGGAGGATAACACTGTTGGGCATAAGTATCTGGCTGTGGCACCCCAGCCTCATCGACACCAGTGGACCTGGGTTCATGGCACCTCTCCAAATCTAGGGCCTCCTGCTCGAAGTGGCTAAGAATGGTGATCTGCGCCTGGCCGCTGCCAGTCCTCGCACATCTGCAGCATTCTGAGCATTCTTCTCCTGAAAATGAGAGAAGAGCATTGATTAGTGGAAATTTCACATGGACTCTTTTCGCACACAGCCCACCCCAACCAGAGTGGGACATATCGGGCCTCCAGTGCCTTATCACCCTGCTGCTGCCGAACGCTTGCACATAGATGCTCAGCCTGCACCCCAACATCCCCCTTGGACACGAGCTGCCAACATCACATTAGGCACCACACGGTATATCCTTCCATAGCAAGGAAGCACAAGCACGTGGAGTGCAGAGTTCAGCAGATGGTTCGTTGCCACACCATCTTGAATCTTCCCTTCCACCATCTCATCACCCTGACTAGGACATGTCCTGGAGTTCTAACACAGCGCCTAGATGCAGCTCCTCTCGGTTGCCCCCAAACCAGTCATGTGGGGCTCAGTGTAACACATGCAGCCGGGGCAATACACATCTCCTCATCGCCCTCTCAGGCTGACCTCAGCATGGGCAATATCTGCTTGCCCACCCAGCAAAGGTCAAATGCCGTCAATGATTCAATGCAGACATGACACTCGGAATTGGGGGTGGGGAGGCAGCAGGGGGGGATAACCGACCTGCTGGGTTAAGTGACCAATGCCAACATTATCCTCACCCTGCCAGAGCACAAGAAGTCGTTGAAGCGCTTGTGACACTGGATCCAGGTGTGCCGCATCACATCACAGGAGCTCACCACCTCCACCACCTCTTCCCAGGCACGTTTCGTCATGTCGGGGGGCCTCCTCCTCCCAGCCTGGGGTACCAACACCTCCTGCCACGCTGCCACTTCCTCGAGGAGGGCAGCAAGGCAGCCATCTGAGAAACGAGGGGCACACTGGCCCCCTTCCAGCCTGGCATGTCCCGCTGGCCTACCCTCTGGACTGGCCTGCTTACCAGAAGCCCTCTGCTGTGGCCTTGCATTAGCCATTTGTGAACAGCACAGAGAAGGCTGCGAGGCCTTCATTTAAATAGGCTGCCAGGGCGCCATTGGACCCAGCGGTCTGTCCATGCCCGCCAATTCTCATTATCCTTGGGAGTCGAGAAATACGCTGGGTGGGCCTTAATTGGCCCGCCCATGTAAAATGGCGGCACGGACCCGATCGTGGGTGGCGATCAAGTCCATGTCTGTGCCCGTCCCCCTCCCCCGCCAACCGTAAAAGTCAGGCCATAGAGTTCAGTGCTGGTCAGAAGGTCACCATGAAAAACCTTCAAAGTGATGAGAAGTATGTGACTGGATTTGATGTAAAGAGACTGTGTGCATTCATATATCTAGTGAAGATTGGAGAAAGACTCAGTCAGTGTTATGTAGATCATTTGTTTAAAAGGTGAAATTTGACAAAGGGAGAGCATGAAAACCTCCTATAGTCCAAATTGCAGCCCAAAGTGAAAGTCAGAATGAAACTGAGGGTTTGCTGGTATCACAGAATCTACCAGTAGAGTAAAGTCAGGCTCTTTGATTAAGACACATCAATCAATGTCACAGTCCCAACCATTAAGTGGAGTTGGTAGACAAAGTTCAGGTTTGACACAATCACACATGAGAGAGCAGAGTCAAGCTAATAGAAATGGAAGGAGATCCCCAGACAGAAAGAGAGAGAGTCCTCGATAGGTTAATTCAAAGTATGTAGGAAGGAAGAAGAAATAAGTTATTTTCATTGCTACTTGTCAAAATATATTTTTGTTAAACACAAACTGGTGTTTGGGAAAAGCAATTTTTTTTTACGTGTAAATTACTCTGGCAGTATCAGTCGTAGATGTTTCAATTGTGATTACAGTAAAAACAAGGATGCAAACCAGCTTCCAAGAATTACAGAATGGTTACAGCACGGAATGAGGTCATTCAACTTGTCGTGTCTGTGCTGCCTCTCCAAGAGAGCAACTCATTTCTTGCTAATCCCCGGCCTTCTCTCCATAACTGTTTCAGGTACTTCCTTTTCAGATAATAATCCAATTCCCTCTTAACTGCTGCAATTGACCCTGCCTCCACCACACATTCAGGCAGTGAGCTCCAGATCCCAACCACTTGCTGCATGAAAAAGTTTCACCTCATGTCTCCATTGCTTCTTTTACCAATTACCTTAAACTGTGCCCTCTTGTTCTCAATCCTTCCACCAATGGGAACAGTTTTTCTTATGATTTCTATATACCCCTATCAAATCTCCTCTCAACCTTCTCTTCTCCAAGGAAAACAGCCCTAACTTCTCCAATCTATCTATATAACTGAAGTTCCTCATTACTGGAACCATTTTTGTGAATCTTTCTGCACTCCCTCATGCCTTCACACCTTCCCTGAAGTGTGGCACCCAGAACTGGACAGAATACTCCAGTTGTTGCCAAACCAGTGATCCATGCAAGTTTAATGTAACCTGCTTTAAAATAAGCTGGTAAAAGTTTCAGGTATTGTTGATTTGGTCATCTTGTATTCTTGGAACTTCCATTTTACATTTTAACTTATAATTTGCTTTTTTACGTGTGGAGCGAGTGTAGTATATTGCAGGATCTTAGCATTTTTTTACATTATCCTCTCTGCTACCTTCTCTGGGGAGATGTAAATAACTGTTCAATAATGGCTGCCTGTAGCTGAGTATGTGTTAGTCTCAATCAGTGCAATACACAACAGTAAATACCAAGACAAAATAATTATTTAATATTCTGGCAAGTTCCACATCATTACCTGTGGGTTTGTCATTTGTATCCCTTCATGGCCCTGTCTGTATCCTGATTTTTCTTTTGTTATTTGTGTCTCTAGAGTGCCTTACTATTTCATTTTATATTCTTTGATAATTTAATTTGTTGTATCTCTTTGTTCTGCCTTTTTCTTTAGCTGCAATTTTCTTATTTATTCATCCATGGTTGTCTTCATTGGCTGGCTTTTTAGTGGGATACATTTCCCCTGGATTCTCTTGATCATAATTTTAAATGCTTCTCATTGCTATTTCATTTCAATGTTAGTCTTTAAATTTTTCCACTTTTATTTATTACTTTGGCCTTTCTTTCTTATATCCTTCTTGATCTTTAACTTAAATCTTACTGTGTTGTGATCGATATTACCTAAATGTTCCCTGTGTTTATCATTCTCATCTATTCTGGCTCATTTTGTGACTGGTGGAGTTCCGCGGGGATCAGTGCTGGGACCTTTGCTGTTTGTAGTATACATAAATGATTTGGAGGAAAATGTAACTGGGCTAATTAGTAAGTTTGCAGACGACACTAAGGTTGGAGGAGTTGCAATAGTGAAGAGTATTGTCAAAGGATACAATGGGATATAGACCAGTTGGAGACTTGGGCAGAGAAATGGCAGATGGAGTTTAATCCAGACAAATGCGAGGTAATTCATTTTGGAAGGTCTAATACAGGTAGGAATTATACATTAAATGGCAGAACCCTTAAGTGCATTGACAGGCAGAGGGATCTGGGTGTACAGGTCCACAGATCACTGAAAGCAGCGACGCAGGTGGATAAGGTAGTCAGGAAGGCTTATGGCATGCTTGCCTTCATCGGCAGGGGTATTGAGTATAAAAGCTGGGAAGTCATGCTGCAGCTGTATAGAACCTTGGTTAGGCCACACTTGGAATATTGTGTGCAATTCTGGTCGCCATATTACCAGGAGGATATGGAGGCATTGGAGAGGGTGCAGAGGAGGTTTACCAGGATGCTGCAAGGTCTGGAGGTTATTAGCTATGAGGAGAGGTTGGAGAAACTCAGATTGTTCTCACTAGAGCGAAGGAGATTGAGGGTGACTTGATAGAGGTTTACAAAATTGAGTGGCATGGACAGAGTAGATAGTCAGAAGCTTTTTCCCAGGAAAAGTCAATTGGAAGAGTCAATTACTAGGGGACATAGATTTAAGGTGAGAGGAGAAAACTTTAGAGGAGATGTGCGGTGCAAGTTTTTTACGCAGAGGGTAGTGAGTGTCTGGAATTCGCTGCCAGAGGAGGTGGCGGGAGCAGGTACGATAGTGGTGTTTATGAGGCAGCTTGACAAATCCATGAATAGAATGGGAATAGAGGGATACGGACCTCGGAAGTGCAAAATATTTTAGTTGACGGGCAATATGACCGGCGCAGGCTTGGAAGGCTGAAGTGCCTGTTCCTGTGCTGTACTTTTCTTTGTTCTTTGTACCAACTTCAACAGTGCTTCCTCTATCACTCTTTTTGAACATAATGAGTAAGAAGAGTCTTGCACACTGTAAAAACTCCATTCCCTGTATCCCTTTTGCTTTTTCTTCTTGCCAATTTCTTTGGGGGCAGTAAAACCTTGCATGATTATTTCCTAATCCTTTATTCATTTCACATGTATATTTACATTTTTTCACATTTCTTCATCCACTTCCTTTTCACGAGATAGTCTGTAATATACCCCTATTTGTGTGCCTGATCTCTTTCCATTTTTTGTTTCAATCCATATGGATTCTGTTTATAGCCTCTTGTTAATTATTTCCTTTTTTTCTGCTGCAAGTATGTTATCCCTAACCAGTATAGCAACTCCAGGTTATCATCCTTTTCTACCCTTTCTGATTCTTATTATCATCTGCAATATTTAGTCGCCAGTCTGTTCTTTATGCCATCATAGTTGTTGTTCTCACCACATCTGGTTCCTCACTTTCGATTATTTCCTGTTGTTCTCCCATTTTATTTTGGATGCTACGTACCATGCTGGACACGCAGTTTCGTGAATCTATTGTTCCTTTTACTTTATTTTAAACAGACGTACAAAAAGATTGTTAAATAGCTGTATTTGTTCTCTGTATTACCCTTGTTCCCTTACCTTGGCCTTACTTTACTCTCACTTTCTATTTCTTTTACCTTCACACCTGTTGTTAAACCAGATCTTTCCCCTCATTCATCACCCTTCCCTCCTCGCCACCCCCCCCCCACCTGACCCCACCCCAGCACCCCATTTCCGCTGCCTCTTAATAATTTCCATTCCTATTAACAGCCCTATTTATCCATGGCACTAGTCCTATTTCAGTTCAGGAGTGGGGCAGATCACAGTGGAACAATGACCTTCCTATCTCAGTATTGAAGTTAGTGTGTCACAAAGGATAATAAGAAATAGGAATTGGAGTGGACCTTGCAGCCCTCAAACCTTTTCTGCCATTCAATAATATCATGGCTAAACTTGTGCATGAAAACTACTTTCTCATCCTTTCCATGTGTTCCTTGATTTCCATAGTGCCCGAAAATCTAACGCAAACTTGTATTTATATGGCACCTTTAATGTAAGAAAATATCCCAAGGTGCTTTCCGGGAGCATGTTCAAGCAAAATCTGGAAACGAGACACCTAAGGCAATAGTGGAGCAGATGGCCAAAGATGTAGATTTTAAGATCTTAGTCGATGTCGCTCTTGAATATACTCAACTGAGTATCCATATTCCTCTGAAGTAAAGAATTCCTAAGATTCACAACCTTCTGAATGAAGAAATTTCTCCTTAAGTGGCTGACCCCTTATTCTGAGACCATGGCCTGAACCTCCCGTTCAGCACACAGGACCCGCCCCCGCATGCTGACATACAAAACGACGCCCAGTGACGTTGGGGGTGCGTCCTGACATCACCACGCATTATTCCGATCTTCCGTTTGGTGGCCACGCACTGGATTCAGCTGTGCACCCGCCAAACTGTCAAAGGCCTATTAAGGCCATTAATCAACTAACTGAGGTACTTGTCAGGGCTGCCTGTTCAACCTTAAGGTTGGCGGGCAAGCAAAGAGCCCAGGCGGCCTTTGCATTTTTTATGGAACCTCATCCATGGGTGGGATGAGGTGTCATGAAGGGCTTATTAATTTAATAAAATGTTTCCTGTAAATTGAAATATGTCCCATCTCACATGACTGTCACATGAGAGGACATGTCTGAATAATTTAATTTTTTCATTTTTCACATTTTTATGAGTTATCGTAATCTCCGAGGCAGCACCATGCCTCAGGGAGATCTCTGCACTCTTGCGCGCATGGACTCTCCCTCCTTCCCCCCCGCCTGCCCGCACAGGTACTGCTGAGCACTTCTGGGTGTGCCTTATGCTGGGTGGGCCTTAATTGGCCCACCTAAGCAAAATGGCGGTGCGCAGGTGACGGTCAGATGCGTGCCTGCGCCCGCTCCTGCCCACCCCACCCGACAGGGAGAAAATTCTCCCCTTTATATAATTCTAGACACTTTAGGCAGGGAAGCAGCATCTCAGCATCTACCCTGTCAAAGCCTCTCATGACTTTATACATTTCAATGATATCACCCTTCATCCTTCAAAACTCCAGAGTTAAGGCCATTTTACTCAACTTATTCTTATGGGAAAGCTGTCTCATCCTAGGATTCAATCTCATGAACATTTATTGCAGCCTCTCTAAGGCAGGTTAATCCTCCTGTAGGTCAGGAGACCAAAACTGAACACAGTATTGCAGGTCTGATCTCACCAATGCCCCATGTAACTGCAGCAGGGCTTCCTTACTGCAATCACTGCAATAAATGCTAATGTGCCATTTGCCTTCCCAATTGCTTATTAAAACTACACATTAGCTTGGGATTCATGTACAAGGGCCCCAAATCCTTCTAAATCTACACCTCTTACCTTTTAAAATAAAATCTCCTTTTTTGTTCTCCCTACCTATACAGCCTCACATTATATTCTATCTGCCACTTCCTTGCCCAATCACTTAACTGCTATAGCCCTTTGCATCCTCCTCACAACTTACATTCTCACCAAGCTTTGTATTGTCAGCAAACTTGAATATCTCTAAATCATTGACCTAGGCTGTAAGTAGCTGAGGCCAAGCATTGATCTTTGTGGCACCCGACCAGTTACACCCTGCCATCTCAAATGACCTGTTTGTTGTTATTTTATTTTCTGCCTGTTAACCGAGCTGTCTTGTTGCAAGTACTTTGTGCACTCAGGTATAGTGCCTTTATTTTTCACTTTTTAACTATTTTTCCCTGATGCAACTTTATTTCCTAATGCCCCATGACAGTTATTACACTCTGTCCCTTCCTGTCATAATCTGCTTGATTTTTTGCCCAAATTGCTACTCTGCTCTGCAGCCTTGGCTATTGTCTTCAAACTTATAAATTTACCCTTACTTTTAAACTCCTTCCATTTTATTAGGTTAAAGCCCTATCTCCCACTCTAGTTACTTGATTTGCCAGGACACTGGTTCCAATCCAGTTTTGGAATCTACACCAACAAACAGCTCCCTTTTCCCCCAGTGTTGATGGCATTGTTTCATGTTTGAAACTCCTGCTTCCCACACTGCTCTTTCAGATATGCATTTAAACCTCTAATCTGTTTGTTCTTTTATCAATTTGCACATGGCTCAGGTAGTAATCCAGAGATTATTACGTTTGAGGTACATTATCTCCTCAAACTCCCTCAGCAGGATCTACCCCTTCCCCAAGTTCTTCTCCAGCTGCAAGGAGATATCCTTGACCTAGGAATTTGTGGGGGATGGGTGCAGGAGGGTCAACCCAGCCTCATGACTCCCAGTTGTGGCTGCAGAGACCTTCCCCCATCACATTCCTTTACACTACTCCCACTTGAATGGCCTCCTGTACCAAGGTAGGATGGTCAATTTGTCCATCATTCCTGCAACCCTTTTCCTCATCCACATGGACAAGTGCATTGTACCTGAGTAGACAATGCCAAAGGCTCAGGCTCCGCATCTGCAGTGCTCTTCCCTGCCTGAGTTGTAGTCACATCCCCTGATCCTAACCAGAAACCAAATTTAAAAACCAATGCCTAACCAAAGGATTGTGATTGTCTCTTGTTTTTAATATTCAGGGAACTCATTTCCCCCTCCCGCGACCCCCTGCACAAAGCATTGCAATGTCTGTACCTCGGTCTCCAGCTCAACCACTCTGAGCTGTAGTTCTTCAACTTACAGATATTTACAGCAGATGTGGTTGCCTGGGATTGTGCTGTTCTCCACAAACTTGCACGTCCTGTAGATGCAGCACACCACTGCCGTCCCTATCTAAACATGTTTTATATACTTTTAATTATTAAAGTTCTATGTAATTCTTTGTTTCTACGTTTAATCAACTTTTTAAAACTAATTTAACCAGCTTAATTAATTTAATGAAGTATTTATTATAGGTTTCTACTTCTAATGAACATTTAGTTCAAGTTTCTACAGCTACTACAAGTGTTAAAGGAGCATTTCCTTCCCCCTCTGCACTGAAGTCCCACTCTCTCTAAATTCTCAACTTCCTATTCTATTTACAATAAACTTCATTCACATTATAATTTGTATTTATGTTCTGTGCTGCAGATCATGAAATGGAGATCCTCCTTCCCACACCTGTCTTACAGCTACATATTTCATCTTCCTGATCTGCCACTGCCTATATTAATTAGTATGTGCTCATATAATAATTCCAAGATTACCACCTATGAGGTCCTTCCTTTTTTAAAAATTTATTTCCTACTTCTGATAACCTCTCAGCAGGAGTTCCTCTTTGTTCTCTGTCATTGCTCGCAATATGGACCATGACAACTGGATGTTCCCCATCACTTTCCAAGTTCACCTCCACTTTTTGCAAGACATTGACCTTTCCACCAGGTAGGCAACACACGCTCCGGACTATGTGTCACGACTGCAGACAATATTCTCTCTCTCCCCTTAATTCTCAAGTCGCCTATAATATCAACCTTTCCATTCTACTCTCCTCCCCTTCTCAGCCCCGCCTCTCCTCCGTAAAACCATGGTTAGCTTTCAGCCTTATCTTCACTGGATCAGGTATGCTGCATGTGCTGAACAGGATAATGTGCATGGGACCACCTCCTCTCTCTCCCTTTGGTTCCCCTTACCCTACTGACAACAATTACATTTCCCCTTCCAGTACCTGTGCTTTACTAAGTTGTGATTGTACTCTGGAAAAAGCTATCCAAACATCCCCCCTCACTTGTGTTGATCCAGCTCAAAAGGCTTTGAGCTCCAGTATCTCAAGACAGATAATGTGACAATCTGGGACAAACTCCCACATTATAATTGTGACACACAAACCAGCACTAATTCTAGTCTTTATTTAATTATGTCTATAAATTACTACTATTTAGCAAAATCTCCAGAGGCCTAGTATTAGTTATCTAATGGATTAGTTTGATTTGGAATTAGTAATGGTCTCCTGGTTCGGCAGGACCAGACATAGTCTTTCACTCTCGTGTTGTGTAAAACTCCAGGACTTGCAGCAGTTTGTTTTTATATTCTTTGGTTCTTGCATTGGATCTCTCATCAACAAAGTCTGGAATAAAGGGCCAGATGGTCTCCGGATCATCAGAGACCAGATATACCTCCAAGATATGCGGCAGGATCCTTTGGAAATCCCAACACATTGACTCTGTGTGAATTGCTTGAGAAGTTTGAACTTCAGATGGGTAATTCCCCTGCTCCCCAGGACCGTCTGGAAAAAGTTTCCAACTCTGAGTTAGAGTAGGATACTTTGGACAATTCCGATTTAATTGAATAGTTATCCAGGAAAATCCTACTCTAACTCCTGAGTAACGACACAACTGGAATCCCCCATGAGTCACCCTTTGGTCCCAAACTTCCACCTCACTACCTGCCCCTCCCCCCCACCCCACAACGATCCAGCCTGATAGTTTCCCCAACCTCCTCCAACTCCCTGCCTGACCCAACCTCACCACCCTATCCAGCTGCCACCCTACTCAGATGCCACTCTACACCCTTACACATCTACACATTCACTCATTTACTCATACGCTCTTTCCCTAACCCACTGAGAAGCTTTAAGATGTTTAACTCTTACCAGAACATGGCAGCTAGTGCCGTTTAAAAAAAAAAGGGCATGGCTTCTGCGCAATTCTTTCCACTGCTTTCTCTGAGGTTTCCTGCACTGACTCAGTTTTGCAGAATCCTCCATTGGAAGATTGGCTAGAAAAATCGGAGGAAGATAAGTAGATGGTTTTTTGTCTGATCAGAGGTTCCGATCCTGATCGGAAGATTTGGTCCAAAGTCTTTGCCTCTCTAAAGCAGGAGATTAGATTAGAGAGTCAGAGGATCAAATATGAGTAATTTAAACTGGCCCGTTTGGGATTTTATTTTTTTTCTCTGGTTTCCTTGGAGGTTAAGTTGTTAACATCAGAGACAGATCCTGCAAATGATCTGTGGGGCAGGCATATAGCACTGCTCTCTGGTCAGCTACATAGAGAGCAAATAAAGCTTCGTAAAACAGTTTTTTTTAAAAAAACTGGTGCATGAAAGGCTAAGATAAAATTGGAATTTTAACCTCAGCATAGTCTGTGTCCGCCAGCTGGTTGTGTAGGTATGAATTGTCTTTGGCACTGACCCAGACAACACATTACTGGCATTAGAAAAATGTAATTGTCTTGTTGTGGTAGCATGACCCCTTAAAGTTTTAAATATCATGCAAGATGTAATAGCCCATTTATTACCACTCAATGCTTATAATTGTATAAAATACTTAACAAAACATGACACAGCAACTTGTCAGATTGGCTCGCATTCACTAAGGACACCATGAAGCTGTGCTGTTTCCACAATATTCAAGACACAACAAGCTGCTAAGAAACTCCTAGAAATCCTAAGAAACACTGTCACAGCTCTACAGTTCTGCCACATCCAGCCATGAATAGTGATGGACAATTAAGCAACTAACGAGGAGGATGCTCTCCAATATCCTCATTCTCAAAGATGGGGAAGCCAGCACATTAGTGCAAAAGACAAGGCTTAAGCATTTGCAGCCATCTTGAGCCAGAAGTGCCAAGTGGATGATCCATCTTGGCTGCCTCCTGATGTCCCCAGCATGACCGATGCCAATCTTCAGCCAATTCCATTCATTCCACATGATGTAAAGAAACAGCTGAGGGCACTGGATACCACAAAGTCTTTGGGGCCTGATGACGTACAGGCAGTAGTATAGAAAACCTTTGCTCTAAAACTAGCCACACCCCTAACCAAGAAATACCAGTACAGCTCCATTACTGGCATCTATCGGACAATGTGGAAAATTGCCCAGGTTTGTCCTGTCCACAAAAAGCTGAACAAATCTAATTCAACTTGTTATTGCGCCATCAGACTCCTCTTGATCATCAGCAAAGCAATGAAATGTATGGTTGACGGTGCTATCAAGCAGTTCTTACTCAGCAATAATCTCCTCGCTGATGCTCAGTTTGGTTTCTGCCAGGGCCACACAACTTCTGACCTCAATACATGGGCAAAAGAGCTGAACTCCAGAGGAGAGGTGAGAGTACGTGTCCTCGAGAAAGCATTTGACTGAGTGTGCGTCAAGGACCTCTGGCAAAATTAAAGTCAATGGGAATCGGTGGGGGACGGGGAGAAAATCTCCACTGGTCATACCCAGCACAAAGGAAGATGGTTGTGGTTGTTGGAGGTCAATCATCTTAGTCCCAGGACATCACTGCAGGAGTTCCTCAGGGTAGTTTCCTAGGCCCAACCATCTTCAGCTGCTTCATCAATGACCTTCCCTCAATAAGGTCAGAAGTGGGGATGTTTACTGCTGATTGTGCAATGTTCAGCACCATTCATGATGACTCAGATACTGAACCAGCCTGTGTTAATATGCAACAAGACCTGGACAATATCCAGCCGTGGGCTGATGAGTGGCAAGTAACATTAATGCCACACAGGTGCCAGGCAATGATCATCTCCAACAAGAGAGAATCCAACCATCTCCCCTTGACATTCAATGGCATTACCATCGCTGAATTCCGCCCCCCACCCCCTCCCAATCAACATCCTGAGGGTTACCATTAACCAGAAATTGAACTGGACGAGCCATATAAACACTGTGATTACATGACCCGGTCAAAGGCTGGGAATTCTACCGAGAGCAACCCACTTCCTGACTCCCCAAATCCTGTCCATCATTTACAAGACACAAGTCAAGAGTGTATAGAATACTCCCCACTTGCCTGAATGAGTGCAGCTCCAATAGCACTCTTAAGCTCAACACCATCCAGGACAAAATAGCTGCTTGAATGACACTCTACCCATCAACCTAAACTTTCACTCTCTCCACCAGCGATGCAAGGTGGCAGTAGCGCACACCATCTACAAGATGCACTGCAGCAATTCACCAAGGCTCCTTTGACAGCACCTTCCAAACCCACGACCTCTACCACCTAGAAGGGCAAGTTCCGCAGATGCATGGGAACAGCACCACCTGCAAGTTCTCCTCCAAGCCACTCACCATCCTGACTTGAAAATATATTGCCGTTCCTTCACTGTCACTGGACCAAAATCCTGGAACTCCCTCCCTAACAGCACTGTGGTTACACCACATGGCAGTTCAAGAAAGTGGCTCATCATTTTCTCAAGGGCAATTAGAGTTGGGCAGCAAATGTTGGCCTTGCCAGTGACACCCACACCCTATGAAAAACATTTTAAAAATCAAGTCAAGCACCACCACAATCCCAGATTCTACTTCTCTTTAGCTCTGAAGAGTTGTACAGACTCAAAACATTAAGTCTGTTTCTTTCTCCACACATGATGCCAGATCTGCTGAGTTTTTCCAGCATTTTCTGTTTTTATTTCAGATTTCCAGCATCTGCAGTATTTTGCTTTTATCGCCACAATCCCATTAGCATCAGTTGGTGCTCAAGAAACACTGACATCACATAATAGGGAGAACTCAATGGCTTCAATGCTCACCAGAAGCTTAATTGGTATTGTCTAATACATAGACAGTATTGACACGGAGGATCCTTTTCCACTCAGTGGTGCAGAGGGTTCGCTGGTCCAGAAACGGAATCAGCAACTCATTCCACATGAATCAAATATAGAATACACCTGCTTCTCCAACAGTGGTAACTAGCCTCGTAGAATCCTAGAAATTTACATCATGTAAGGAGGTCATTCAGCCAATTGTGTGTGTCAGCCTAATCCCACTTTCCAACTCTTGGTACATAGCCCTGTAGAATGCATCTCAAAGTGCTTTTTAAAAGCAAGGTTTCTGCCTCTACCACCTTTTTATGCAGCGATTTTTAAACCCTACCACTCTCTGGGGTAAAAACATTTCTTTTCCACTCCTCTCTAATCTTTCTGTCTACTACTTTAAACCCCTGGTTATTGATCTCTCTACAAAGGGAAATAGATCCTTCTTATCCACTTTTTGTTGCACCTCAATTACCGACACCAAACCACCCCCCCAACCCCCACCCCCCCCCGCCCCAGCCTCTCAACTCACCAACTTCCTCCATTCTAAAGTAAACAAACTCAAAAACAACCCAGCCAATCCAATTTTTACTCATGGCTAAGATTCTTCAATCCAGACAGCACCCTTTTAAATCTTCTTTGTACCCTCTCTAATCTGACCATATCCTCCCTGTAATGTATTGACAAGAATTATATACAGTACTCTAGTCATGGCCCAGTATGCATTTATACAGTTTTAACATTACCTTTTTCATCTTTTATTCTATGCCTTGGCTAATAAAAGAAAGTACCCCATATGCCGCCTTTGACCACTTTATCTACATGTCCTACTACCTTCAGAGATCTGTGGACATGCATTCCAATGTCCCTTTGTTCCTCTACATTTTCAGTACTGTACCATTTATCTAATCCCTTGCCTTGTTTTTCCTCCACTTCTCCAGGCTGAATTCCATTTGTCACTTTTCTTCCCATTTGACCTGTATATTGATATCCTCTTGCAGTCCACAACAATCTTCCTTCATTATCAAGCACACTACCAATTTCTGTAACATCTGCAAACTTTTGAATCATACTTCCCACATTTAAGTCTAAATCATTGATTATATACCACAAAAAGCAAGGGACCCAAACCCTGCAGAGGCTCACTGGAAACAGCTTTATAGTCACAAAAATACCAGCTAAACATTACCCTTTGTTTCCTGCCACTGAGGCAATTTTGGATCCACCCAGCTATTTCCCTTGGATCCCATGGTTTTAGTTTTCTGACCAGTCTTGCATGTGGGACCTTGTCAAGAGCCTTTCTAAAGTCCATGGACACCATATCAAATGTGCTATCTTCATTGATGCTCCTTGTTATCACTTCAAAAAGGTCAATCAAGTTAAGCAGACACAGCCTTCCTTGAACAAATCCATCTGACAAGCTTGATAAATCTGTGCCTTTCTAAATGGTAATTAATACTGTCTCAGTTTTTTTTCCAATGACAGTTTAGGCTAAGTGGCCTGTAATTACTTGATCTTTCCCCTTCCCCCTTTTCAAACAATGGTGAAATATCAACAATCACCCAGCCCTCTGCTACTTTGCCTGTAGTGAGTCAGGATGGGAAGATGATGATCGAAGTCTCTGCTGTTTCCTTCCTTGCTTCTCTTAAACTTGGCTACATTTCATCTGGACCTGGCAATTTATCTAGTTCCAAAGATCCTAAACCCCCAATTACTTAGAGTCATAGAATCACAGAGTGCAGAAGAGGCCCTTTGGCCCATCGAGTCTGCAGTGACATGTGAGAAACACTTGACCTACCTATCTAATCCCATTTACCAGCACTTGGCCCATAGCCTTGAATATTATGATGTGTCAAGTGCTCATCCAGTACTTTTTAACAGAAGTGAGGCAACCCGCCTCCACCACCCTCCCAGGCAGCACATTCCAGACCATCACCACCCTCTGGGTAAAAAAGTTTTACCTCGTATGCCCCCTAAACCTCCTGCCCCTCACCTTGAACTTGTGTCCCCTTGTGACTGACCCTTCAACTAAGGGGAACCGCTGCTCCCTATCCACCCTGTCCATGCCCCTTATATTCTTGTACAACTCAATCAGGTCACCCCTCAGTCTTCTCTGCTCCAACAAAAACAACCCAAGTCTATCCAACCTCTCTTCGTAACTTAAATGTTTCATCCCAGGCAACATCCTGGTGAATCTCCTCTGCACCCCCTCCAGTGCAATCACATCCTTCCTATAATGCGGCGACCAGAACTGCACATAGTACTCCAGCTGTGGCCTCACCAATGTTCTATACAACTCCAACATGATCTCCCTACTTTTGTAATCTATGCCTCGATTGATAAAGGCAAGTGTCCCATATCCCTTTTTCACCACCCCACTAACATGCCCCTCCGCCTTCAGAGATCCCTTTGTTCCTCAGAACTTCCTAGTGCCACGCGTTCATTGGATACTTCCCCTCTCTCTCTTTGTTTCTCCAACTGATATTTCACACCACTCCTTAGCTACAATGTCTACAACATGTGAAAACAGATACAAAGTATTTATTAAGAATCATGCCTGTCATGATAATAGCTAATTGTGGTTGTGGACTCCAGTATTAGATAATATACGGTACTCTTTACTTTATACGGGGTTACCTGACCTGGGGGTTGAAGGTCAGGTAGCACATGCTGAAGCCTGTCTTGATCGAGTTCAGACGCTGCAAAAATGTGTTATCAATAACGTTAGCTCAGCTACAATGTCAATGGCCTGTGTGCATCATTAAAACAAGAAACAAGATAATGCCCACAATTCTGGTTTCTAATAGTCCCTTCTCTTTCCTTAGTTATCCTCTTGTTCTTTGTGCTTTTAAAACGTTTTTGGATTTTATCATTTGGAATTCACCTCAGGCAGGAATTCCTATGCTCAGAGGTCCCAGCACAGTAGAAAACAGTACTATTAGAGGAAAACACAACAGGTAACCTTAGAACTCTAATCCCTCAAAATAATGACTAGGAGGAGCTTACTAACCATAAATTCATACAATGTACAGTACAGAAATTGGACTATTGAGCGCAAATGATTCACGCTTGTGTTTATGCTTCACTTGAACTGCTTCCTACCTCTGATCACCTAATCCTATCAGCATAACCTTCTGTTCCTTTCTCCCTCATGTGTACATCTAACTTTCCCTTAGATGCCCCAACTGCTTCTTGCAAATATGAGTTCCACAATTTAACCACTCTAAAATTTCCTAAAATATTACTTGGTGAACAAATTACATTTAAGGCCCTGAGTTTTGTTTTTTTCCTCCACAAGTAGAAACAATGACTATGCATCTAACCTATCAAACACTTTGATATTCATAAAGACCTCTATTAGATCAGTGCTCTGTCTTCTCTGTTCTGGAGAAAAGAACCCCCACCTGTTAAACCTTTCCTGATAGGTATAACCTTTGCTCTGGTAGCATATCAGTAAACCCTTTTTATGCCTTTGCCCGTACCTCTGTTCTTTTTGTAATATGGAGGCTAGAACTGTTCATAGTACTCCATGAAAGCATCTCTAAATAGACATGGTTTTGTACAGAGATAAAAACAAAAACTGCGGATGCTGGAAATCCAAAACATGCTCATTCGCTCAGTTCTGTGGAAGGGTCATGAGGACTTGAAACGTCAATTCTTTTCTTCTCCATCGATGCTGCAAGACCTGCTGAGTTTTTCCAGGTAATTCTGTTTTTGTTATGGTTTTGTACTCCTCGCATACTGCAATGGGTAACCCATCTCATTCTACATTGATCTGGTCTCCGACATTTCTACCCCTCCAAGATAACCACGGACTCCCTCTGGGAAGGAAGTTTAAGGAAACTGGTACCAATATGCTCCCTTCCCACACTGCAGAACCAGTTCAACTCCCATTTCTGTTGGGTCCTGTTCGAGGAACAGCTAGAATTTCTGAAGAAAAGCCCACAGAGCAGGCATGTCATGAGAGGGATGACAACAAAAAGAGGATCCTTTTAAAGAAATCCTTGATCCTCATCAACCAACAGGTGTAGCAAAGATGAGCTTAGCTGCAATCTTTTTCAGGCATTACCCAAAGTCCCATTTGTACTCCAATGTGTCCCTCACTTTGCAATATCCAACCTAAGGCTCCAGAACTTGTCAGTCACACACCAAATATTTCCCTCCCATCTGGGAGCCTTTTGAGGACCATTTGGAAGAACTTGTGGGCACATGAATAACTGTCATTATAGGTGCAGGGATGTGAGAGACTGCTAAAGAACATTAATGCAGCAAATATGAACCTGTTCTGTTTCATTTTAATTTGGTAGCTGTCCATTTGAATTCGGTACAATACGTGAGAGTTTAAAAAGGCATGTACATCTTCAAACCTATTACCTTATATGCATTGTGAAACTTGTCTCCTTGGTAACAAGCTGATAAAAGTGTCTACAGCTAATTTTCAAATATATCCAGGCATTGTGGTTAGTCTAGTAATGGATACAATAAGACAATTCTGACTTTCTAACGAACCTTGGAGACATTTTGTGAGCTCAAAATAGATGAATCAAGCAAAAAAATAATATTTGGCAGATAGATATAGATGACTGACAGCTTGTAAGGAGATGAGAAGGAGGGGGTGGTGAATTAGCAATTTATAGAGAATGAGGTTAGAATTTAGTTTCACAACCTTTTACTGTGTTTCCTTTTGATGAGAAAGATGACTGTGCATGTACTACAGATTCACTTATTGTTTCCTTAATAGTTTAAAATTATAACAAGGTTTGATGTGATGCTTTTCACTGACAATTCCAACAGTTTGGAAATAACAGACTATGACTTTACTGTTCGTAGCTACTAAACATTTGCCCTGGTGATATGACTTTTTAAGCAAGAAGCTCAAAGTTCTAAGGAGTGGAATTCACCTAGAAAGGTGATCCAAGATATGAAAAAGAGTAAGGAAGACCAAAAGAGACCCAAAATTAATAGGAGCACACCTGTGATATATGATAGGATGTTTAGATAAGACCACTTGCAGGACACTATCATAACAGCAGTGTTATGTAATGTGGATAAAATATGAATCTTGCAGGTATTGGAAAGAATCCACGCTAATATCTGAAGAGAATGAGCTTTTAAATCAATATGGCCTCATTTTGTCACAGTACAAGTGAACTGAAACCAGAGACCTCCTGCTGGTAATTAAATCCACCCAAGGTGTTTGTAGCATCTAAAAAGAGAGAACACGATGGCTAATTCTAATAGAATTTACCTAATGCAGTGCTTCTACAGCACAAACTGATGCACGTTATCTAAACTGATAGTACAGGTATTGTAATGGGGGATTGCTGCTGCATTGTCTGACATGCTGTCCTTTGAATGAGATTTTAAATCGGGGCTTCATCTACCTTTTCAAATGTTACATTTGTCTTGAACAGTAACTGACCTTTAAAAGTAATTAATTAGTTGTGAAGTGTTTTGGGACATCTGGAGATATGTATTTGCAATTATATAGTTTATTTGTATTATTTCGAGAGAGCCTTAGACAAGTCTCTAGAGAGAAAGAATTGAGGTATGTGATGAGTTGATCTGGAACAAGCCCTTTCTACCCTTACCGATGTTGGCATGTAAATATTTTCACACAGGATATATACTGGTAAAGCAATAATAGATTAATTGACTGTTAGATTTAGTCGATCTTTCTATATTATCTGGAATGGATCACCCAAAAGACACTCGTGGTTTCTAATTGGCCCTCCAAAGCACATCTTGAGCAACTGAAATCCTTTTATATCTGGGACATAGGCTGTGGTATTCCTTCAGTAAGGTCGCCAGCAACCCTGAGGTGAAAACTTTTATCTCATGCTTGAAAAATGATTCAAATCATTATATATTCGGCAACTGCAGGCATCACTTTCAAAGGAATGCCCTCAGCAGGCACCAGAACAAAGGCTGTTACCCATTTTTTTTTAGTTTTAATTGATAAAACTGTTGGTTGCCCCCTTCTAGAAGTTACCTCATTAGAATATGCTCAGTCTTGGGCATTGAGTGTTAAACCACATAGTTAGTTTTCACCCTTGAGGCAATAAAGTAGAACCATATTCTTCACTGCTTCTGCCCATCCCTCACTAATTGCAAAAGTTTGGATGGATTCTGATTCATCTTTTCCAGTACATCACCAACCCAAAGTGCAATTTTTAAAAATGCTGATGTTTGTTGCTGAGACAGTAACATCAATGGCAACTATTCACCAGACAATGGACATAACAACAGGAAGACATGGGGCAAGGGTATGTGGTGATAGTATGTTTGAAAGGAATGGGCAGTTCTGAATCTAAATGGCCAAATGAACAACGTGCAAACATTTGTCCAATCTAACCAGTCCGGCACAAATTGAATCATGGCGTGATGATTGTTTCTGATACTCATCACTACCATTTCTTCTATTAATTTAAAGATATTTCTCTTTGTTTAAATCTTCATTTCAAGATCCATTGAGACAACTGGAAGTTTTTAAACTAGACATGCGTGAGATCAGTTCACCTTAGCTTTATTGTTGTAAAATGTTCTCAGTTTGTGTACGTGATTCCTGGGGTAAGTAGGGGGAGTGCTTTTTGATATTATTGTGTGACCCCCAGTGGCTCAAGCACACAGCTATGCAACACTGACTTTTGTAAATATTTTTAGCATATATACACATACATACAAAATAAAATCTGAGCATTGAATTTTGCTCTACATTACACAATCCAGACCTTGCTAACAAATTTGTAACTAGATTTGAAGAATATTTTTCCTTCGTTTTCTATATTTGGCACTCTTTGATTGCTTTCATGCTTCCTGCTTTATGTGCTGATGATAAACAGATGGATGACAATTGGCTTATTGGAATGATTTTTCTCCTGAGTTACTTGCAGCACTGTCCAGGCGATTAATCTAATTCCTGGCAACCCTAAACTAGAAAGGTGAGCTCTTTATTAATCTAACAGAGCACAATGTGAACAATATGGCTTTTAAGATGTTAAAACGTTTGTTCAGAATGGATAAATAAATTGCCTTCTTTATTTATCCACCCTGGGTCCATGAATCTCATTCGTAATGGGGTAAGAATGAGTGAGACCAAAGATATCAGTGATCTTCTGAGCTTGTCCTCTTGGAGGCACCATGAAACAACCTGTTTCCAAGATAGCATTGCATTTAACACTGAGGGCTGACTTGATTCACTATGTCAGGGATCTGCAACCTGCAGCCCTGAAGTCGCATATTGGTCACTAACGACTCCTACGGCTCCCGACCTTGGTCAATTGATCCCATTTTGATGGGAATTAAATAGCTTGTTTTAAACCTTGTACTTGTGAGATAGTAACATTCGACTAACAACTTCTTCATTAAAACTTTTAAAATATCGTTGAAATGTGTGTCTGCGCTGTTTTTTCATCATTATTAGTATTTAGGTATCAG
Organism: Carcharodon carcharias; assembly: GCF_017639515.1. Taxonomy (NCBI): domain Eukaryota; kingdom Metazoa; phylum Chordata; class Chondrichthyes; order Lamniformes; family Lamnidae; genus Carcharodon; species Carcharodon carcharias. Next base: position 159,823,519 of record NC_054468.1, on the reverse strand, counting down.
CATTGGACTCTTAAGGTATTGTATTTTTTTGTCTTTAAAAAAAATGCTACTCTTGTTATTAAGGATGCTGAGCCCTGCATTATATGACTGTCAAGCTTTGCAACAGTTCACAACAGGCTGTTGCAATTTCCTTCTGTACTGAATCACACTTATTTAGTTTACGTGTTAGACAAATGGAGATGTGGATCTGTTTCTTTCTCTGAGCAACTTTGCAACATGTACTACAGTAGGCGTAGGTACTAAGAGGACTGCACAAAAATGCACATCTTCCACATGTAATATGTTTATCCGAAATTACATCATGCAAGTCAGATTGTTTTGAATGATCAAAGGGATCCATTATGTAGTTGAGAACCTAAGCAAGCAGCCCTGGGGAAAGCCTTTCAGCCACAGTCTGTAAAATGATGATATTACATGCTCCCTTCCGCTTGGGTTATTTGTAGCGTTGACCAGTTTGAGTTAGAACTTCCTGTTTTTTCTGACATGCTGTCATTAACCAATGTAGCTGCAGAGAGGGCCAGTGGCTTAAGTGACTTGGTATGTAATTTTTGTTCTTATTTTTAATGCTTATTTTTCAATTTATGTCTTTGTTGCACTTGATTGAGAGTATTTAAATAAATATGTCTGTCTCATTGGTTTTACTGCTCATAAGTGTAAAAAGAGGAAAATTGCATGTCCAATCATGTTTTTCTCAGAAGCTTTACAAAGAAATATTTTTTCGACAGACTTCTAAGCAATAGGTCATAAAGTTTAAATGTTTACTAACTTTCTCCATTAAAGTATTAGTTAAATTACATGTTGGATAAATTCTGTTTAGATAATTGATGGAAAAATGCAAATGAAAAATTTTAATTCATGACTTTATGTAACATAAACCGTCTCTTTATTTGTTTAATATAATGCTGTTGAATAATATTTAAACTATTGAATTTGTCTTGCTGAACTGCAGGTAGTTTTCCCACTGTTATTTTGGCATTGTGCGGTATTACAGTGTTGCTGAACTAGAATGTATTGAGTCATAAACTATTGAAATGGGGTCTTCACATCCGTGATTCTTTACACCAGCACTTGCTGATCTCAACTGAATAATTCTGGGAGCCTTGGAGGATATTGCCAAGTAGCAGTAATCATGGATAAGTGCAAGGCAGGTTAGGGAAGAGGTTTTTTGACTGGGGTCATGAAACACATCCAAGATGATCAGGTTGCTGTCTATCCATTGATCAAATTTCTCAATCTTTCATTTGTTTATCTGCCACGACCTTCTTGAGCTTTCTGCCCAAAGAAAGGTCCGACCGATCCACAACGCTGCGACCTCCACCATGGGTAGGGCAAGAAGGCAGGTCCTGAATTCAACCCAGCCAGAACAGTTATCAAACCCCATCCTGTTGGCACAAATCTGATCCACTCCGGCCGTCCAGCCAACTGAGTCAACATGGCTCCCCAAAGAGCCTGAGTCTGTGGCGACATACACTTTTACGTGCATTTTGTAGCTTGGAGTTAGGCGGTAGTGTGCAGCTGGGTAGGGTGGTGAGGATGGGTCAGAGATAATCGGATGGTAGGGCTAGTCAAGTCTGAACGGGGGAGGGGGAGGTTGGTGGGGTTATGGGGTTGGTCAGGTCGAGGGGGCAGTCAGGAGCAGGTCACTGAGTGATTGGGAGGTCAGTTGTACAGTTACCAGAAATTAGACTAGGATTTTTCAGTCTAACGTTTCCTGTGTAACTGTCCAGGTTTATAAGTTGAAACCATCTGAAGTCTCAGACTCTAACTTGGAGTCTAAGACTTTTTTGGAGGCTTCTGGGAAGTGGGGGAATTGCCCATTGGAAGTTCAAACTAACTGAGCAATTCCCAGCGAGTCAGTTCATTTGGACTTAAAGGGTCCCAAAGCGCATCTCTAGTCATACACCTGGTCTCTGACGATCTGGAGACCAAGATCTGGGACAATTTTTCTCCAATTAATCCAATTTCTTTTGGATGGCTGAAGTAGAGAAGGCAGTAGAGAGAGGTGCCTTGCAATGTGTCAATATTTGCAGAGGGTGCCTGTGATCATTTTGCTATTCTCAGGGTCTCCGACATGGAAAAATTTAAATGATTGTCTTCTGATCCCCGTAGAAACCAATAACTTTTTTTAAAAAAATTCAAGCTTCCAGTTAATAGCTGAAAGAATGATGTTTCCTGTAACAAATGACTGAAAACACCAGTAATGAAACACTATCTTTGTAGGCAACATGTAACTTAACCCACAGAATGGAATGCCCCCTTTTTTATTCTTAGCCCAACAAAACACATTACGTAGGTATATTTTACAATCCCCTTTATGTAGATGTTCTATTTTCCAAGGATTAATTCAAAGTGATTCTCAACTTCCCAATGTTTATCCTTATTTTCTTTTCTCAGCCACTTGTACTCTTAGAACTGTCTTCCACAGTGAGGTTTTCTTTTCCCAGAGACTATCCCTCTAGCCCAAGAGTCTAGGTGATTCTTCCAGCCTCATTTTAACTCCCTGTGAATTTGGTCTTTTCAATCCGAATGTGAGCTTCCACCCACATTCCTGAATGGCAAACCATTAGAGACTCTTTTGGCCTTTTACTGCGCTCTCTCTCTCTCGGATCCAGGCAGACTCAAAACAATGATATTCTAGGAAAACCTGCAACTTGGTTTTTACAATGGTTCCATCTGTATCCTTCCCCATTGGCAACATGAAGTTAGAAGTGCTAATTAGCTATTCTTGAGAGCCCAACTCTCTCTCTCTGTCCTTGGAAATAAATGGACAATTTAAAGTTTAGTTGTTTACATCCCAACATTCTCAACACTTTTCTGGGATTTTGGAGATTCACAGCCTCCACTGTTAAAACACATGCTGCTGCCATTGTCTCGAAGCCTAAATGTCCAGCACCTTCTTTCTAATAAAGCAATCTAAGCCTCCTTTTGATCCCTAGCAGTCAATCCACCCAAGTTTACCATCGGGCAGACTGCAGAACATGTAACATGACCCTCTTCGTTTTACCTTAAATTTTAAAACACAGTCCTAAAACATCACTATCTTAAAAACTTCATAATTGTAACAATTACTATTAACTAGGGAGTTAATGACGAGATGTTATTAATTTGAAATGATCACCATGAGTGTGGAAAGATCGTAAGGACATTTCTTTATGAAGAGTTGTTGGAGTAGAGATTGCTTTGCCACTGGGAATAATTGAAGTAGAAGCCACCCACCTTTAAGGAGGGTTGCCAACTCTGGATGTATCCCTAGAGATTTGATTTCATAACATTTGACCACATAACATCTGCAAATGTTATTGCATTTATCTTATCAAGGCTGTATTCTTAGTAATTGAATGTTTTACCCATAGTTTCTGCCAGCAGTTATGAGTAGCTCTCCAAATTAAGGGGCCATCTGTGAGCAGGGAAAATAGGGAAACAGAAGGCAGGGGTGGAATTCACAGCAAGAACCAGGTGTTGCAGACTTTGATTCCACCAGTAACTTATAGAACTAACATTACTACTGCTAAGTGCCTGAACATCAGCCCAGTAAGGACATGAATGAATTCACTCGACCGGTGTTGGCTCTGAACTAATCTGGTGCTTTTAGTTATCTGCATCCCTTCCTTTGACATGGTGCTCTTGAGGCGATCTCTCCAACACCACCCTGGTCTTCCTAAACATCTTGTTATTAACAGTAACTCACTGAAATTACACTAACCAATATAAACTCAGCAGGTCTGGCAGCATCGGCAGAGAAGAAAAGAGTTGACGTTTCGAGTCCTCATGACCCTTCGACAGAACTTGACTCACGTTCTGTCGAAGGGTCATGAGGACTCGAAACGTCAACTCTTTTCCTCTCCGCCAATGCTGCCAGACCTGCTGAGTTTTTCCAGGTAATTCTGTTTTTGTTTTTGTTTTGGATTTCCAGCATCCGCAGTTTTTTTGTTTTTATCTGTGTTTAATTGACTGCCACTGCTCTTCATGAAATGCCTACCTCCTTGAAGAAGTTCTGTTCTTTTCTGCGACAAGATTTCCGTTCCTCTCTTTTGCCCTGCTCACCTTCCTTGCTTTCCATTTCCCTCCTGGTGTTTGACAAGGTGTTTACTAAAACCCGCTTTCACAGCCACATCTCCTTTCTCAGTAACTGTCTCCATCTCCGACTTACCCCACATGGATTTCAACTGAAATTCCACCCCTCATGTTTCGAACCCACCCAGGATTACAGGTATCTCCGGGACATAAAACGTTTCTCGGACTGCTGTTCCCGTCACATCCTGAGATCCACACTCAGTGCCATGCACCGCCATATGAACACACTCGACCTCTCCCTCCAGCAGCACCGCTGTACCCTTTTTCAAAGCTGCGCGTGCCCCCAGTTTCATTTTATCCTTCGGCTCATCCGCGCCTCAACAAGAAACTTTTTCTCTTTCTCTCAAGTGCTCTCAAGTTCTGTCGAAGGGTCATGAGGACTCGAAACGTCAACTCTTTTCCTCTCCGCCAATGCTGCCAGACCTGCTGAGTTTTTCCAGGTAATTCTGTTTTTGTTTTTGTTTTGGATTTCCAGCATCCGCAGTTTTTTTGTTTTTATCTGTGTTTAATTGACTGCCACTGCTCTTCATGAAATGCCTACCTCCTTGAAGAAGTTCTGTTCTTTTCTGCGACAAGATTTCCGTTCCTCTCTTTTGCCCTGCTCACCTTCCTTGCTTTCCATTTCCCTCCTGGTGTTTGACAAGGTGTTTACTAAAACCCGCTTTCACAGCCACATCTCCTTTCTCAGTAACTGTCTCCATCTCCGACTTACCCCACATGGATTTCAACTGAAATTCCACCCCTCATGTTTCGAACCCACCCAGGATTACAGGTATCTCCGGGACATAAAACGTTTCTCGGACTGCTGTTCCCGTCACATCCTGAGATCCACACTCAGTGCCATGCACCGCCATATGAACACACTCGACCTCTCCCTCCAGCAGCACCGCTGTACCCTTTTTCAAAGCTGCGCGTGCCCCCAGTTTCATTTTATCCTTCGGCTCATCCGCGCCTCAACAAGAAACTTTTTCTCTTTCTCTCAAGTGCTCTCAAGTTCTGTCGAAGGGTCATGAGGGCTCGAAACGTCAACTCTTTTCTTCTCCGCCGATGCTGCCAGACCTGCTGAGTTTTTCCAGGTAATTCTGTTTTTGTTTTTGTTCTAACCAATATAAATACTGGTAACAGTTAAAATGCTCATAACTAATACTGATTATGACCATAACCAATGTGATCATAACCAATCACTGATTATAGGAAAAGGTGTAATGTCCAACATTTTTTATTATTCTTATGTGGGATGTGGGCATCACTGGCAATGCCAGCATTTGTTGCCCAACTTAGTTCCTGTGGGTCTGGAATCACATGTAGGCCAGACGAGGTGAGGTGGCAGATTTCCTTCCCTAACCAGATAGGTTTTTCCAGCAATCAATGATGGCCCTATGGTCACTATTACTGGGACCTAGCTTACAGTCCAGGCTTTATTTTATTAATTAGTTGAATTTATTCATTGAATTTAAATACCACCAGTTGCCATACTGGGATTTGAACCAGCTTCCACAGAGCATTATCCTGGGCCTCTGGATTGCTAATCCAGTGTAATTAGCACTATACCACCATATCCCCCTGGGTTCAGACTTGATAAACGACAGTTGTTATAGAGTGATACAAATCTCAGCAAAGGAGTGGGCCCATTATCCTCTCCCACATCACCTCTCTGGTGTCTGTAGCTAACACTCTGCCCTTTAACCACATTCCCCTGAGCTCCTATTACATTTCTCTTCAAATACCTAAACAAAGACTTCTGGTGAAGTATCTCATGACTTCGTTGCCTTCAGTACAGAAACCTTCCCCCTTCCTTCCCCCTTCCTCCCCCTTTTGCCCCCATTCTAAATCCCCTTGTTCCCCATGCACCAAACAGTGGGAACAATTTTTGCTAATTATCGACAGTAAGATTCCCAGATTTCATTCACCTCTTTACTGACTGCTCCTCTGTGCAAATCCCAGTCACCCCTTTGCTGCTGCACCAAACTCAGTGGAAATGCTGGTCTGCATGTCTATCCCGTTTCCAAGTCATTCTCTTGCTCCCTCTCTCTCTGCCTGTCTCTCCCTCTCCCTCTCTCTGTCTCTCTGCACCAAGGCCTAACGACCTGACCCTCAGACCCTTTCCCCCATCCACTAACCCAAGTGCCAATCCCTCAACTGCCATTACATCATCACCCTCTTCAATTGAGCAACACTCTCCCAATCTCCCTCAACCCCAGCCTGTTGTCATTCTCCTCCTACCCTGAGCCCCAATCACCTGACCCTCTGTCTCTGGTCACCCGCTCCTTCTCACATCCTACTTCCCCACCATCTATCCCAGTTCATTCCCATCCAATCCAGCCACGTGCCTTGCCTTCTCCATTTGCCTTTGACTTCATCCTGTCACTTTTGCCAACTGCCTGTAGCACAGGCACAATAGGCAGAATGACCTCCTGTCCGTCATTCTCTTGGAATTCAACAAGTGCTGTTGGCAAGGCTAAGTAATAATCAAGGAGTGAAGTCATTTTATTTTAGTGATTTTAAACCTCTGTTTTGATTGGGGCTGTGGTAACAAGTTTCTTACATCAGCTGCGGTTAAACATTTGCCTGAGGGGGTTTAATGGGTTTTTTTTTGCAGGTGCATAAACTACACCCACTCCTCCCCCACCCCGGAAAGACTTAACTGTTACACAGCCTCTGTGTTTTGCTTATCTGTGAAGCCAGTGCACGTTTCAGTGCTGAACTGTTGAGACCAAATTTATATAGTGAGAAACAATTGTGGGTGGCACATGCTTGGAACGACCATTTTTAGATATTACGTACCTCCTATTTTAGCATAATTGTAATCAAATGAAAGTTTGTAGGGTAGTTTAATTTTGCAATTAATGTATAAAAGGACTTTTTATAGGCCGCAATGCATGAATCATTTGTTGCTTTTTAAAAAAATTTGATTCTAGAAGCCTGGTGTCTGGGAGCCAGCTCACTGTCTGTGCTGTTCGACCTGTTTTCCCCCCCTCCTGGCAGCAGACTCGGAGACCTACTGGTCTGCTGCCTGGGGAAACCAGATTTAACCACTCAGGTGCCAGCTTATAGCTATTATGCTCCCAGGATCTGAATTAAACCAACCTAAAAATAACTAATCAAAAATAAAGAAGCTCACCTTCAGGTACAGTTGCCACCTCTGGTTGGTTGTGTTCCTGATGATTTCATTGCATGACCTTCTCATAGAGTCATAGAGTTAAACAGCACAGAAACAGGCCCTTCAGCCCATTATATCCATGCTGGCCATCAAGCACCTATCTATTCTAATCCCATTTTCAAGCACTTGGCCTGTAGCCCTGTATCCTATGGCTTTTCAAGTACTCATCTAAATACTTTTTAAACGTTGTGAGAGTTCTTGCTTCTACCACCCCCTCAGGCAGTGTGTTCCAGATTCCAACCGGCCTCTGGGTGAAAAAATTTTTCCTCAAACTCCCTCTTAACCTTCTGCCCCTTAACTTACATCTATTCTCCCTGGCTATTGACACCTCCACTAAGCGGAAAAGTTTCTTCTTATCTACCCTATCTATGCCCCTCCTAAGTTTGTATACCTCTATCATGTTCCCCCTCAGCCTCCCCTGCTCTAAGGAAAACAACCAAAGCCTATCCAGTCTCTCTTCATGGCTGAAACGCTCCAGCCCAGGCAACATCCTGGTGAATCTCCTCTGCACCCTCTCCAGCGCAATCACATCCTTCTTAGCATGGAAACCAGAACTGCACACAGTACTGCAGCTGTGGTATAATTAGCGCTTTATAGAGCTCCAATATAACCTCGCTGCTCTTATATCCTATGCCTCGGCTAATAAAGGCAAGTATCCCATATGCCTTCTTAACCACCTTGTCTTCCTGTGCTGCTGCCTTCAGGGATCAATGGACATGGACACCAAGGTCCCTCTGTACTTCCTAAGGTCCTACCATTCATTGTGTACTCCCTTGTCATGTTAGTCTTCCCAAAATGCATCACCTCACACTTCTCAGGATTAAATTCCATTTGTCACTGCTCTGCCCATCTTACCAGCCCATCTATATCATCCTGTAATCTAAAGCTTTCCTCCTCACTATTTACGACACCTCCAATTTTTGTGTCATCTGCGACCTTACTGATCATATCACCTATATTCACGTCTAAATCATTAACGTACAATACAAACAGCAAAGATCCCAGTACAGATCCCTGCGGCACCTTCTACCCCAACAACCCCGAAAAATAAAACAACCTTTTTTCCGTTGGCAATATTTTTACAAATAATAAATGGAGAGGATTCGAAGGAAAGAAAACTTCAATTTTTTCATTGTCTCATGATGTTTCTCCTGGATTGCTTATATTATCAAGGAAGTTAATCTATGATTCTGGGAGACTGTAGACAATCCTGCAGAGTTGACAACACTGCATTCAGGAGAGGTGCTAAAGTGCCTGGTTTGTGGAGGCTGACTTGGCCTTTAAGCATCTGTCAGGTTTGGTACCTATGTAGCATTGGGAATTACCAATTCTGAACAATGCTTGATGGTGACTTAGTTCCAGGATGGAATTTCATTAGAGTTGATCTGTGAGAATTCAAGTAATTGGCACCCTTAAAATTCCCTTCTTAAAAACCAAACTGTTCCCAGAATATTCAGTCATTTTAACATCCTTTCATTTTCTGCCATTGTGATTTCTGGATGTTTTTACAGTCATTAATTAAGGGAGTGATGTCCTTGGGAAGAAATGCCCTGGGGAAATATTAACAGTTGATAAAGCTGAGTTGATGCAAGGAGTTGAACCAAAAGCACCCTGGGTTATGTCATCTTTCTTCACAGATGTTCAGTCCTTGATAAGTTCATTGTTGCCTCTGAGCCAGTACCCTCAGCAATACTCAGACTAATTTTCCGATGGTTTGCACCCAGGAAAAAATTATTCCTGGAAGAGTAATAAAGGAAATTAGGATTGAGACAGGTTGCACTTTGTTATTTTCTTCATTCATGGGGTATCAAGGCCAGCATTTATTGTCCATCCCTAATTACCCTTGAAGACGCTGAATGAGCCACCTTCTGGAATACAACTGAGTAGCTTATTTCAGAGGAGTCAACCACATTGCTGTTTGGAGTCACGCCTGGGTCAGAGTCACATGTAGGCCAAACCAGGTAAGCATGGCAGATTTCCTTCCCTAAGGAACATTATTGAAGCAGATGGGTTTTTATGACAATCTGCTAGTTTAATGACAATCATTACTGAGGCTAGCTTTTTAATTTCATGTTTATTCAATTAAGTGAATTTAAATTCCCCAGCTGGTATCGGATTTGAACTCATGTCACAGGATCATTAGTCCTGGCCTCAGGGCTACTAGTCCAGTACCATAATCACTATGCCACCATACCAGTGTGCCTTTCCCAAAGAGGGACACCTGGTCCTGAGCTTATTTTTAGCTGCACTTGGTAAAGTTGGATCTTGTGCATAAATCACCTACAATCAGGGGATGTCATGGTGGTGAGACCTGAGAATGTATGTAAGACCTGCTTTTACATTCTGAGTTGAACTTGGAGACCTTCTGTCTGCAGATTTCTAACAGTAGTCAAAAGACCCAGGGAAAGCATCCAGTCTTGTAACTGTGTTCTCAGCTCCATCATTGAACCTACAGCAGGAGTGTGATCAATTCAGTTATGTTTTTTGTAGCAATTATGATCACAGTGCATGTATCTAATACCGGTGAGAAAGAAAAACAGCACCCTAACCCTGTGAGCTATTGCTGCCCAAATAAATGTTTCAACAAGTTGGCTAATAGTTTGGGACAAGCTGATGTTAAGATCAGTAGGAGTCCAAAGCCACCAGGATAAATCCAGGTCAAGTGCAATATTCAAAGCCTTTTTTCCTATATTCTTGATATGTGAACATCGTTGACAAAGCCAGCATTTTGTTGCCCATCCTTAATTGCCCTCAATAATGTGGAGGTGAGCTGTCTCCTTGAATTGTGGCAATCCTTGTGGTGTAGGCACACCCATAGTGCTATTAGGAGTTTTTGACCCAGTAAGTGAAAGAACGGCAATATAGTTCGAAGTCAGTCAGAATGGTCAGTGACTTAGAGGGGAACTTATGCGTGATGGTGTTCCCATGCATTTTTTGGTCTTGTAGTTCTAGGTGGTACAGGTCAATGGCTTGGAAGGTGCTGTTGAAGGTGGCTTAATAAATTGCTGCAATCATTCTTATAAATAGTGCATGCTGTGCACTGGTGGTGGAGGGAATGAATATTTACCATAGTGTCTTGGGGTGAGTTCAAACAGGCTACTTTGTCCTGGATGGCAAGCTTTTTGAATGTTGTTGGAACTGCACTCACCCAGGAAACTGGAGAGTATTCCATCACACATCTGGCATGTGCCTTTTTGATGGTGGACAGACTTTGGGGAGATGAGTTATTTCCACAGAATTTCCAGCCTTTTAACTCCTCTTGTAGCCGCAGTATTTATATGGCTGATCCAGTTAAGAGCCTGGTCAATGGTAACCCCAGAATGTTGAAGGTGGGGGAATTCCGTGATGGTAATGCCATTGAATGTTATGGGGAGATGGTTAAATTCTCTTGTTGGTCATTGCCTGGCACTTGTGTGGCATGAATATTACTTGCCACTAATCAGCCCAAGCCTGAATATTGCCCAGGTCTTGTTGCATACAGGCATGGACTGTCAGTATCTGAAGGGTTGAAATCATCAGTGAACATACTTCTGACCTTATGTTGGAAGGAAGGTTATTGATGAAGCAGATGAAGATGGCTGGGCCTACCCTGGGAACTTTTGCAGCGATGTACAAGGACTGATATAATTGACCTGTAACAATCATCTTCCTTTGTGCTAGGTATGTTAAATGGCTGCTGGGCAGCCAGTATTGGCAGGGATGCATTCCCTGCTGACTCTTCAGGTGACGAGTTAAGAAACCTTGCCATCTGAAAAATTCTGCCCCATGTATGTTTCAATTAGATCGCCTTTCATTCCTTCAGAAAATATCGGCTAAATCAACTCAATTTCTCCTCATAGGACAATCCTGTAATTTCAGGAACCAGTCTAGAGAACCTTTGGTGCACTCCTCAGAAAGGTATGCCCTTTCTTACCTAAGGAAAGCAAAATTGCACACACAGCTCCACATCTGGTCTCAACAATGTCCTATATAATTGTGGTAAGACTTTGTTTTTATACTGCAATCCATTTGTGACAAAAACTGACATACCATTTGGCTTTCTAACTGCTTCCTGTGCTCTCCTGTTAACTTTTTATGATTCATGTACAGGGATACCCATGTCCCTTTGAAGGCAAAGGTGTTCCAGTCGCTCACAATTCAAAAAGTATTCTTTTTTTCATTGTTCCTACCAATGTTGATAACTTCACATTTCACCACAATGTGTTCCATCTGCTAATGCAACCTGTCAGCTGTGACTCAGTTGGGCAGCACTTTCGCCTTTGAGTCACAAGTTTCGAGTTCAATTCCCACAGATCATCTCATTATCACATTGCTGTTCATGGGAGTTTGCTGTGTGCAAATTGGCTGCTGCATTTCCTCCATTACAGTAATGATAACACCTCATTGACTGTAAAGCACTTTAAAAAGTCCGATGGTCATGAAAAGCATTAGATAAATGCAAGAGTTTTTTCTTTTTTTCTTTTTTATTTTCAGAATGGCTCGACAGTTCCGTGACGGCATGCTCGCTTGTGTCATGGATGATGGTGAATCTTCTGACCCACTCCCACTTACTCATGGAGTTAAACAGGGCTGCATGCCAACGCCAACCATCTTCTTGTTTTTTTCTCTGCCTTACCCTCTGATGCCTTCCATTATGGTGATGCTGACATCAAAATCAGATATTGCATGGTGGGAATCTTCTCCATCTGAGATGACACCAGGCAAAGACCAAGGTCTCCAAGGAGATATTTATAATTTCCTGTTTGCCAATGACTGTGCACTAGTTGTTGGTTCAGTATTGGACATGCAATGCAGCATGTCCAAAGTCTTTAGAGCAATATTTCTGTCCACTCTGCCCTACCCCTGTAAGATTTGGACTGCGTCATGCCAAGAAGCTCAGCCATTTTCACTTGAGCTGCCCTCAGAAGCTTCTGAAGATCAGCTGGCAAGACAAAATACTCGACACTGAGGGGGTTCACTTCAAGCTGACATGCCAAACAATCACAATTCAGTTGGGCTGGTCATGTAACCAGAATTTTCTGACACTCGCTCACCTTCAAAGTGAACCTTCAATGAAGAACTTAAGTCTGGAATGCGCTTTCATGGTGATCAAAGGAAGTGCTACGAGGACACTCTGAAGGCTTCACTTAGGAATTTTGGTATTGACTTTGAGTGCTGGGAGAAGCTCACCCGGGATTGCTGCACCTGGCACCTGAAAGAGAGCGCATATCTGAGGCAGAGAGAGAACGCAGGGAGAAGAAACCCTGAGCCAACAATTCATCCAAAATTCAATCATCTGTGGCATCCAGTCCTATTTGCAGCAGAACGTCCTGGGTGCAGATCAGCTTTAGCAGTCATCTATGTATTCACCGGAGCCCTACCAAACACCAGGTGAAGAATGTGGTCATTTTTGCCTCAAAGGACGAACAAGACTTTCCCACCTAACTTCAGCAAACTTGGATATGTTACACTCAGTCCCTTCACCTAAGCCATTAATTAGATTGTAAATAGTTGAGACCCAGGAACTGATCCTTGCAGTATCCCAGTAGCTGCAGACTGCCAACCTGAAAATATCCCATTTGTACTTGCTCTGTTTTCTGTCCATTGACCCATCTTCAGTCCATGTTAACATATTGCCCCCTCATGTATTTTAACGGATATTATTTACTTATATAGAGCTTATGATTCACACCTAAGTTACAGCCACTAATTCAGCTTCCTGTTGAAAGACTTAATCAAAATGAGAGCACATAGTTTTCAGCCAGTCTAATAACATGGAGATTTGGTGAACAGGTAGGAAATAATGAAGAAATAAATTTGGTGAATAGAGTAGGAATAATGGGCATGTACACAAATTGGCTGGATGTAACTTGTGGTGCCCCCTAGGCATCAATGTTGGGGCCACAGTTTTTCACTCTTTTTAAATGACTTGGATAAAGGAATAAAGAGCTCTGTGTTTAAGTTTACTGATAATGCCAAGTTAGATGACACCGTAAATAGTGTAGGCGGCAGCAGAAAGGTGCACAGGAGCATTGATATGAGTTGGCAAGCTGTGGCAGATGGAGTTCAAAGTGGGGAAGCATGAAGCCTTCTGCAGTAGACAGAAAAATTATGATCCAGGTATTTTCTAAATTCTGAGAAACTAGAAACTGTAAGGAAGAAGAGAGATTTGGGAGTCTAACAGCAGAAATATTTAACATCAATGGACAAGTATAAAAAATAATTTGAAAAGCCAATGGGATATCTCAAGGGGGCTGGAATGTAAAGGAATGAAAGTTATGTTACAGCTATATTAAGCTCTGATCAAACCTCATTTAGAGCACTGCATTTGATTCTGGGTACTACACCTCAGGAAGAATATAACAGCCTTGGAGGCAGGTTCACCAGAAGTATATCTGGGCTAAAAGGATTAAATTATGAGGAAAGGTTGCATAGACTAGACCTGCATGTGATTTAACATAGAAAATGGAGGGGCAATGAGATCTGGAGCTAAGTAGCCCTGGCACAACCTAAATTGAACATTGGTGAGCAGGTTATTGATGAGTAAATACCACTTGAAAGCATTATCAATTGCACCTTGCCAATCATTAAGATTGGCGGCAAGCAGCTATGTTGGATTTGTCATGCTTCTTATAGACAAGACATGACTGGGAAATTTTCCATTTTGTCAAGTAGATGCCAGTGTTGTGGCTGTATTGGAACAGCTCTCTATGGGCGAGGCTACTACTGAAGTACAAGTCTCCAGCTTTCCAGCTAGGATGCTGTCAGGCCCTGTGGCCTTTGCTGTATCCAGTACATTCAGCCATTTCTTGATATCACATGGAGTGATTCAAATCGGCCAACTGGCATCTGTGATGCTGAGGATCTCAGGAGAAAATCACTGGCACTTCTAGCTGAAAGTGTTTGCAAATGCTTCAGCCTTGTCTTTTGCACTGATGTGGTGGTCTGTGCCGTCATTGAGAATATGAATGCTTGTGGAGGCTTCTCTTCCATGAAGCTATATAATTGTCCACCACTGTTCACAACTGGATGTGGCAGGACGATTTGCTCTGACCCCTAATTGTGAAATTGTTTTGCTCTGTCTATAGAATGCTGCTTCCACTGTTTAGCATGCATGAATTCCTATATTGCAGCTCCACCAGGGTGGCACCTCATTTTTAGTTTTGCCTCATATTCGTCCTGGCATGCTGTCCTACACTCCTCATTGAACCAGGGTTGGTCCCCTGGTTTGATGGAAATGGTGGAGATGGGATATGCCGGGCCATGAAGTTACAAATTGTGATGGAATCCAATCATGCTGGTAGCCTATTACAGACAAAGAAGGTGATATATGCTTAGAGGAACAGAACAAGGCTTGAATACTTAATGAACATGTTGGTCTAGATCTTCCAGTGTCTGGATTGTTGGAGACTGGACATTACCCCCAAGATCGGCTTCGGGACCCCGCAGAGGTCCGGACGCAGTGACCCTGTGGGAATTGTCTAGTAAGTTTGAAGTTGTGATGGACAATTCCCCTGCTCCCCTCCAAAGAAAAGTTTTTGACTCTGGCTTCAGACAGTTCCATGGTACTTAGTTGTATAGTTACCCAGGAAATGTTAGACAGAAAAGTCCCAGTCTAACCCTGGGTATCTATACAACTGATGCACCTCCCATTATGCTGACTCCCTCTCCTGACCCACTGACTCCCCACTCCCCCTCCCGACTTACCCCCAAAACACCCTGATGCTCCCATCAACCCACTCCCCATTACCCGACCAGCCCCCACGACCCAACTACGTCCCAACCTGACAACCCCTCCTGACAAGTCCCGACTAACACCCAACTCACCTACGCACTCACCCAACCTACCACATTACCTGCCACCCTGTCCACTTGCACACCTACACATTCATCCATTCACTCATACATATTCGCTAACGCGCTGAAAACCTCTTTAAAAGTACCAGAGCTTTTCTGTGTGTTAGTGAACACTAAGCAGAATAGTGCAGCTAGTGTCAGAAAAAGGGGATGTGACTTGTCTTCACCCTGACAATCCAGCACTACAAGGAAGCAGTTCGATGGATGGTGCTGGATGACTGGAAAGTGACAAATATAGCATCCTTGCACAAGAAACTGTGTGAGGATATTCCTAGCAACAATGTGCCGGTCAGTTTAACATCAACGACGGGTAAGGTTTCAGAAATATTAATGAAGGAAAGAATTAACAGGTACTTGGAGAGCTTTGAGTTTATTAAGGACAGCCAGCATTGGTTTGTAAAAGTCATTTCGTTTTGATAAAGTAGCAGTGTTGATGAAGAGAAAGCAAAGGATTTTAAGAAAGCATTTGGCAAAGTACCATATATTGAGGCTCCAGCAATCGGATGGTCAGTATTAACTTGGATTTTAAAAAATTGGCTTAACAATCGTAAACAGTGAGTCATGGTAAATGGTTGTTTTCAGCTGGAGAATGGTAGACAGTGGTGCTCTGCAAGCGTCAATGCTAGGACCACTGCTTTTTTTGATATATGTAAATGACTTGGATATTAGAATACAAAGTAAAGTTTCAAAATTTGTTGATTATACCAAATTTGTAAGTGTGGCAAACAGTGAGGATGATACTAATTGAGCGCAGCAGGCCATAGGGTACCAGAATGGGCAAACAAGTGGCTGATGGAATTTTTTACAGAGAAGTGTGAGCTGATACATTTTGGCAGAAGATTTAAGAACTGGCAATATAGACTAAATGGCACAGTCCTAAAAAGTATACAGGAACAGAAGGACCTGATAGTTCACTTGAATAGATCTTTGAAGGCAGCAGGACATATTGAGAGAGTAGTCAGCAAAATATATGGGATCTTGGCCTTCATAAATAGAGGTACTGAGTACAAAACCAGGAAAGTTATGCTAAACCTTTTTAAAGCTCTGATTAGGCCACAACTAGAGTGTTGTGCCCAGTTCTGGTCGTCACACTTCAGGAAGGATTTATGGGTCTTTGCGGAGGAGATTTACCAGATTGGTTCCAGGGATGAGGGATTTTAGCTACAAGGTCAGGTTGGAGAAACTGGGGTTCTTCTCCTTGGAGCAAAGGTGGTTGAGGAGAAAAATTTATAGAGGTGTACAAGATTTTGACAGGTTTAGGTAAGGTCATTTAGGAAAAAAAGCTGTTCCCATTAGCTTATGTTGTAAGGACACAGATTTGAGGTTTTGGGCGAGAGATACATGGATGGTGTGAGGAAGAACTTTATTACACTGAGTGATAATGATTTGGAACTAGCTGCCAATGAAGGTGGTGGAAGAGGAAACAGCCCATGATTTCAAGCAGTAATTGGATTGGCACTCGAGAAAAATAAATTTGCAAGGATAAAGTGGGGATTGGGGCTAACTGGATTGTTCTACAGAGATCCAGTTTTGAGACAAATGGTTTCCTCCTTTGACAGTATGACTCTGAATTTATGCTGCTGCTGATGGCCCGCAGCATCTCGTGGATGCCCAGTTTGTAGCTGTAAGATCCATTTTGAATCTGACTCTGAAAGGGGCAGCAAACATTGGTGGGAATTGTTTATAGGCCGCCAAGTGGTAGTGATAATGTTGGGCACAGTATAAATCAGGAAATTAGAGGTGCATGTAACATGGGTAATACAGTAATAATGGACGACTTCAATTTACACAAACTGGGTTAGCCAAATCAACACACATGCTTTGGGAGATTAATTCCTGGAAAATGTATGAGATGCGTTTCTGGAGTAATACATTGAGCCAACTAGGGTTCAGGCTATTTTGTATTTAATGTTGTGTAATGAGAAAGGCTAATTAATAACCTTGCTGTAAAGGAGCCTTTGGGAACTAATGACCCTAATGTGATAGAATTTTGCATTAAGTTTGAATGTGACATAGTTCATTATGAAATTAGGGTCTTAGATCTGTAGAAGGGGAATTAAGAAGATATGAGGGGCAAGTTGCCTATGGTGGATTGGGAAAACACACTATTTCAGGAAATACTACATGGCCTAAAATGGATATACATTCCTCTAAGGCACAAACCCGAAAAGGGAAATCAACTGTTATTGACAAAAGAAGTGAAGGAAATGCCTTATAAGTATGCCAGAAAAAGTGGTAAGCCTGAGGATTGGGAGAGATTTAGAAACCACCAAAGGAGGACCAAGAAACTGATTAAGAAATGGAAAAGAGAATATGAATGAAAACCAGCAGAAGACAAATAGAAGAACTGAAATAGCTTCTTTAGGTGCGTGAAAAGGAAAAGATTAGCTCGGACAAATGCGGGCCCATTGTGAGTGGAGACAGGAGAGTTTGTACTGGAGAACAGAGAAATAGTGGGAAAACTAAACAGTTACATTGTGTCTATCTTCATGAAGAAGATACAGCAAATGTCCCAGAAATACTAGGCAACCAAGGGACTTGTGAAACTGAGGAACTAAAAGAAATCAGTATTAATAAAGAGATTGTACTTGAAAAATTAATTGGATTGAAGGTTGATAAATTCACTGGACCAGATAAGCTTCATCCCAAAGTGCTGAAGGAGGTGGCTAGGGAAATAGTGGATGCATTGGTGATTATCTTTCAAAATTCTTTCAATTCTGGAAAGGTTCCTGCAGACTGGAAAGTAGCAAATGTAATCCCACTAATTAAGAAGGGAGGAAGAGGGAGAATTACCTGTTTGTTTGACATCAAAAGTAGGAAATATGTTAGAATCTGTTATAAAGAATGTGACAACTGGACATTTAGAAAAGAATGGTAAAATTGGGCAGAGTCAGCATGGATTTATGAAAGGGAAATCATGTTTGACAAACTTGTTGGTGTTCTTCAAGGATGTTACTTGCAGCATAGATAAAGGAGAAGCAGTGAATGTGAGAAGGATGCACAGAGGCCTCAAGAGGACTTAGACAAGCCAGATGAATAGGCTAGAACATGGTAGATGGAATATATGTGAATAAGTGTGAAGTTGTTCACTTTGGTAGAAAGAACAAGAAGGCAGAATTTTTCTTAAATTGTGAGAGGTTGGGAAGTACAAGTGTCCAAATGGATTTGGGGTCCTTGTTCATGAGTCACTAAAAGATAGCATGCTAGTGCAGTACTCAGTTAGGTATGGTATGTTGGCCTTCATTGCAAGGGGATTTGAGCACAGGAGTAAGGATGTCTTGCTGCAGTTATATAGAGCCTTGGTGAGACCTCACCTTTGATATTGTGCACAGTTTTGGCCTCCTTATCCAGGGAAGGATATACTTGCCATAGAAGGAATGCAATGGAGGTTCACCAGATCAATCTTTGGGATGGCAGGATTGTCTTATGAGGAGAGATTGAGAAGACTAGGTCTGTATTCCCTGAAGTTTCAAAGGATGAGGGTGACCTCATTGAAACTTACAAAATTCTTACAGGGTGGATGTAGATCCAATGTTTCCTCTAGTTGGTGAAACTAAAACCAGGGGAGGTTTCCTTGCCTGTGGTTGACCTGATGGCATGAGACATGATGGAGTCTGGAGTCAATATTGAGTGGTTTACTCCCAACCTACACATCACTGTTCTGCCACCTTTGCTAATGGAGGTGTCTGGAGCATTAGTTGGAAAGTATGGTTTGGTGACTATGATTGTGTCAGGCTGCTGCTTGTCTCATCTGTGGGACAGATCTTCCATTTTTTTCACAAGTCCCCATGTGATTGTGAGGAGGAGTTTGCAGGATCAGTTGGGCTGGGAGTGACCTTTTAGTGTCTGGTGCTTTGTTTGTTGGCAGGCAGTTCATCCAGTATTATTCTTAGAACTTTTCCTAGTGGCTTAATACAACTGAGTGGCTTGCTCAGCCTTTCCAGAGGACAGTTTGGAATCAACCACATTGTGTGGGTCTAGAGTCACATGTAGGCCAAACCAGATAAGGATGGCAGATTTCCTTCCATAAAGGGCGTTAAGCTGAATGATCTACTCCTGTTCCAATGCTCCTAAGTAAATGGTGAATTTTGGTAACCTTTTTAATTGTTCAAGTCATTACAACTGACTTGACTACATATATGTTGTCTATATGTATGCGCTGAACAGGTACTGCTGCATAGCAGTCAATAGTAGGAACCCTGGCTAATCGTTTCTCTAATTTGGAGACACTAAAGTGAGTTGTGGGCTAAATCTGGAATCATTCCAGCTGCGACAAATTGAAATAGCATAGACCAAAAATTGAACTTGGACCATTTTGGTTGTATAACTCAGCCATTGACAGCATGAACCAGCTGAAACATTGGGGTAAAGAAAGTCACCATTTAAATGCATGTTTTTTTCCTTCATATACTTCACATACTAACATCATGCTAAGTAGGTCATTTGACGGAGATTGCTCTTTATTCAGGATTCTATTTTTGCTTGTTAAACAGGCTTACAAGGGCATTCATCCAGCTGACTCTGTAAATGGAGCTTCAAAATCAGATGAATTTCAAGGACACATAGTCAGAATTCCTTCGTGTGGCAAGAACTTCCATTTCTTTGAAGGGGTGGGTGAGGTTACTAGACAATAAGGTAAAAGGATTTCATTCCCTTCAAGGGAATGTTAAAGGAAAGATGGGCATATAAAAAAAAATTGAGGTATAACAACCACACCAAAACCTCACAGATTCACACCTCACTTGTGTCACTTCCTGTTTGCAACTCTTAACTTGGTTCAATATCATTTTAAATTGAATATATTGGTATCTAAATTGTTTCAAAACTTATTTTTCATTACAGTCCATCCCATCTTCAGTCTCAGCTACAGGAGCAGCAAATGGTAATTCATCTGTAAGTAGCTGTTTGCATTTCAAAATCTATTTTGACGCCATCAGCCAAGTTGATTTTGTGTATTTAAACTGTTGCTGTATGGCATCAGTGTGAACGTTCATTTACAGGCAACAGGATGTTCACTGAAATCCTGCTAATTGATTTCTTTTGTGTGGTGCATCAGTAGCAGTCAGATATTAGTGAAAGGTTTCCTGATTGAACTGGCTGCATGCATAAAAAGTGCTTCAAACGTTTGTGATCTATGAAGCCAAATGCTGCAACTTATTTGTCTTATCTTCACAGGTTGCATTACGTTCAGTTAGAAGGAAGACTCAAGGTAACTTTCTTGTACTGCGCATCTAGTATAATTTGTTAGATCGTAAGAAAGAGTAGTGGACTGGGTCCAGCTGCTGTTATAATTATAATGATTTGAAGAGTCATGGTTATTTGATCATTTTGTATTTAAAGATAACATTTCAACACATTGTGCATGAATTCAAATAATTTATTTGGTTTGACAGTCCACTGTAGACTGAGTTTAGAGTGCTCAAATGAACTTGTTATTTATAGGAAACTCAACAATGAGCAGACGAAGGATTTCCTGCAAAGACCTTGGTCAGGCAGACTTCCAGGGATGGCTCTATAAGAAGAAAACCAACAAGGGCTTAATTGGCACCAAATGGAAAAAATATTGGTTTGTGCTGAAAGGGACCCACCTGTATTGGTATACAAACCAGTGTGTGAGTATATGTAATGTCAATTTAACTGAATATTTCTGTGTCTCCAGTTAAGTTCAAGTTTGACTTGAGATTTGTAATCTGGTATTTGAATAACATGAGAGCAGTGTATCTATTATTTGAATTAGTTTAGGAACTAAGGCAAACAGAAGTACATTGCTTGCATGGTAGAAAAAAGGGAAATTGTTGGGACCATCTTGCAAACTTCTAGTTACCAGTTCAAGAGGTTGATTAACTGCTCATTGTCTTAGCTGTAGCTCGGCAGACTGAGACAGAGCCAGGCAGGCTGGGGTAGAAAACAAACGTGTACATTTAAGTAATAAAGATGTGCAAGAGCAAACATTAAGCACATTCATTAGCTGAGCAAATACTGTGTATATGATGTAACCACTAAGAGGAGTTGGATCATGTAACTAATATTGATCTGACAGATATTCCCCAAATATTACATTATAAAAACTTAAAACTCTGATAATACTCAGCAGGCCCAGGCTTTCTTGACAGATGCTTCAATGCCACTGGGCTGAATTAAGCTCAGGTTTACAGATTTTGCAAACGGGACATTGATGCCAAAGCTAAAAAGATGTGGTGAGCAACAGACATCACTAGAGGTGCACTACTTCAAGGAGCCAAAGAGTTTGAGGAGAGGTAGTTGTGAGAGTAGAAAGTGGAACATACATTAGGCTTCAAGTAATAAAACTGTGCAGGTTCATAGTCTGATATGTTTTGCAGCTCACCATCTGTGACAAGGACTCTGCTCATGAACAGTAACCAAACTGCTTTGGTGCTTTGTCAGATGGTTGCCATATACTTGTGCAATAAATAAACATTCAAAGCATCTTGCTGGAATCTTCGTTTGCCATGAATACTCAGTAAAGAAAAAACACAACCCAGTAATTAATCAGTATGATAACCATTTATCTTCCCCTAGTTGCTGATTCATGTCAATTTCCAAAATGAAGCGATTTGCTTGAAGCTAGCTGCTTCTCCCTCATAAGTAGCACAGCCCATAAAGCAGATGAGAAAGATTAACAAACGTCTTTATTAACAGAACTGTTGAAGTCATTGACATGAAGTATCTATGTGAATTAAAAGTCTGGTCAAGCACCTTGAATCTAGAATCTGGTGGTTTCATAGTTAAAATCTGAAAGAAGGAACATTGTTTTTATGGTATATTGATATTCTCCTACAAGTTCAACATTGGTGCAAATCTGAATATTAAATTTGCAGAACACATTTAACATCACCTGTAAATCTGGACTTCAAATTAGCTGCAAAGGCCCAACCTACATTAAAGTGAAGCTGAGTGAAACTTCCTTCACCAGTGAATGGATTCAAACTGTGTTTATGCCATAACTGCAGCCTGGTGAGAAGCAAAATTGCTTTGCATTGATGCTACAATTGCAGTGCAAATATATCCTTTATAACATGACAGAGAACAGTGTTGACATTTCTGAAATAGGCTGTGTTTTGAAAATTGACAGGAATTGTTAACTTCATAAATTAATTTCTCTATACCAAAGATTCACCTTGTGCAATCGATACAATATTTACAGAGCAAGCTTTACATTGTGTAAAATTACCTAAATGTTAGTTGCAACATTTTATCATTTTGACAAAATGTGTCAGCACATGTATCTGTGTACAAAGCTGATCAAGGTCTTTCAAGAATGCAGGAATATTTGGAAATTTAACTAAAGTTACACCAGGGTTAAAGCACTTGTAAAAAGAATACTGTAAATTAAGAATATGTCTTTTGCTTTGTTGTCTACTTGAATTTGAACTATAGAATATTTTGAATGTATAAGGTAAAATACCATTGCATAAGTTTAGAAGAGCATTAATTCCTCACTGGCTCATTGCTAGAATACCTTAAGGCAATAAGAGATCAGTGAGAATTAAAAGATATGTTGGATAGCCCCTGAAAACAGCCATGGGAATCTTAATTTGTGATAAACCCATGTTTGTTGAGTGTGATACAGACTGCACACTAATTTGCTGTTGTGGCTACAATGGTTGACAGATTTCATTGAAGATACCCTTACTGAACTGCGGACTTCTCACTGTTCCCAACTGATATAATTGTTCCTTCAAAGTTTTGGGTGGATATGGCTTCCTGGTGAGAGTCCTTCTCCCACTCTCCTCTGTCTTTGAGTAATTTGTCCAGCTCTGTGTGGCCTTCTGTTCATTCTCCCTGTCTTGCTGTATTCCAAGGGGAATGCCTGCTGGTGCACCATTTCTAGGGGCAACTGGTTTGTGCAGAAGCCTTGAAATCAGAAAAATTCCTTCACCTGCCACACCACTCCCTGTAGACTTTTACAACTTGAAACAAATACAGAAAGTATTGAAGACTTGTAGAAATGTACCCACAGCCAGAATAAATCAACCAGCAACTAACCTTAAATAACACTGGTGAGGTGGTGCTTTCTGCTGCTGAATAAGTGTTTAGTTGGGCAAGGTTAGGGGAGGACGTTAACTGGAACATGGAGTTCCAAAATGGCAGTGCTGGTGTCAAATCAGATCTGGCTAATTTGTACACTTCTGGTGGATGTTTGGGTGCTAATGCCTTTGTCATTGTGGTGTTGGTGCAATTTTCCCCACAAGTGTGTGCATGCACTGTGGACATCATTTTGGAGCAATATGGGCACTCGTAGTTTTAACAAGTCCCATTTCTCACCTAAATGTCTCTTTTATCTGTTAAAATATGCACCATAGATGTTCAAAATACTCCATAAATTGTTCATTTCACAACCAACCGGTTGCAGAGTCTAGGTTCAAGGCTAAACAGACCTAAGTGGAAGGAGTGTTATGAACTCTATTCCAAACCAAAGGATGCTGCTGAATTCACAGTGGTGGTGGGGTGGAGGGAGTGGGGCAGGGGGGTTTTTGAAGGAGAAGGATGATGAGAGAGATATCATCTGTTGCATTGCTCACCCATATTTATATTGTGAATTGGTCAATTACAATTTGAGATAGATCATCTTTGAGTATTCTATTGCTCAGACTGTGCCTTACTATTTAAAAGGTGTGTAGGGAATTGCTGTGCTTTCTGTGATAGGAGTTTTAGTTATTATAACAGCTTAGTGTAACTTGCTTTCAAGTATTTCCCAATTATTACAGTGGTATAATTTGTTGTTTGGTCCATTTTAAAGTAAAATTTTAGAGCAGAAATTGAACAAAAAATAGTTCTAGGCAAACAGTCTCATTGCGTTGATGATAATTGAGCTCCTCTTTGCTAAATGTTAACCAATTCTGCCTTTTCCATAGGCAGAGAAAGCTGAAGGTTTCATTAATTTATCTGAGTTCAAGATTGATCAATGGATGGAGTGCAAAAGGAAACAGTAAGTAATGCAGTAATTAATATGTACAATCAGTAATGAAACCCATACCTTAACCAGTTTGTATTCAACAAGTTCTTGCATTTTTATAATACTTTTCATGTGATACAACATTCCAAAATGGGGTTTAGAGAATCTATAGCAGGGAGTGAGGGTAGGGGAAATAACTGGAGACATTCTCATAATTGAAGTTTTTGAGAAACTCTTTGAGGTGAGAAAGAAATTAAAACACAGTTAGGTTCAGAATGAAAAGTCCAATACAGGGCCAAGGTCCCTGAAGGTTCTAATACCCTTGGAGAAGAGGGTTAATGGCTTTTGGAGCAGCAGAAACAGAATTTAGGGTTGGAGAAGATTACAAATGCCACCAAGGATTCGAAAATGAGGACAAATATTTTGAATTTGCAGTGCTTGGATGTATAGCATAAACACAGGCTGCTGAGAGCAGGGATACAATTTTACGGAAGCTGATGGACACCGGTGTGATCCACAACAAACATGTCTGCAGTAAGTGTCTACGGCCCAAGGAGCTTCAGCTCAGAGTCAATGACTGGAGGCCAAGCAACAGATAATATGATGCATCAGGGAGAGGATAAGTTACCTAGACACTATGTTTCAGAAGGCAGTCATATCTCTTAGGCTGCGGTCATTTGATTTAGTCCATGGTCAGGGACAGGAGGTTGTGACTATGAGTGCGGCAGGTATGGGAATCAATAGGTAGAGGTGAAGGGGCCTCAGCCTTTGCAACTGTACAACAGGTTTGAGGTTCTTGTATGTATGGATATATTGGGGATGCAGAGTGGATGAGCGAACTGATCATGGCACCATGGTATAGGAAGCCATTCAAGGGGGGAATTAAATAGGAATGTTGAGGTAGTAGGGGTCAGTATAGTCAGGAGGATAGGCACAGTTCTTTTAGCTGAGGGCAAGAGTCCAGACGGCTGTGTTGCCTGCCCGTGCCAGTGTTAAGAATATCCCCTTGGGCCTGGAGAGAAACTTGGGATGGGAGGAGAAGGATCCAGTTGCCATCATCCAAATGGGTACCAATGGCATGGGTTGGTCTACGAAAGAGATTCTGCCAGGAGAGTATGAGTACTGAGGGGCTAAATTAAAAAGCAAAGCCTCAAAGTTAAGAATCTCAGGATTACAACCTATGCGAGTTGGCATAGGCTAAATAAGATCAGGGAGTTGAATGCATGACTCAAAAGATTGGTCTAGGAGAAATGGGTTTTGATTCGTAGGACAATGGCACAGGTATTGGGGAGGTGTGAAGGGTGTACCGTTGGGATGGTCTTCACCTGAACTGTGCTGGGACCAGTGTTCTGGTGAGTCATATAACTAGAGTGGTAGAGACGGCTTTAAGGGGAAATATGGTCAATTAAAGAGAAAGGACAAGGCAATAGGGCAGAGTAGCGATATGGATAATGATAACCAGAGTGCGGAGGAAGGGACAGAGCATGTAAACTTAGAGATCATCAACAGATAAGGTAAGAGTTTGCAAGAATGGTAAGAAGACAGAATTAAAGGCTCTGTTTCTGAATTGTCAGCTCAAATGGAAATCAATATGTGTGACCTAATAGCCATTACAGAGATGTGGCTGCAAGATGACCAAGGTTGGGACCTGAATATTCCAGGGTTTTGGAAGGACGGGAAGCTAGGAAAAGGTGGTGGGGTAGTGTTGTTAATTAAGAACAGCATTAGTACAGTAGAGGAAGATGACCTTATCAGAAGATCAAGATGTGTAATCAGTTAGATAGAGAGAAGAAATAGTAAAGGTAAGAAGTCAATTGTGGGAACAGTTTATAAGCCCCATAATAGTAATGCTGCTGTAGAATGGAATATGCAGGAAGAATTAATGGGGGTTTGTAAGTAAGGTAGTGCAATAATCATTGGTGAGTTTAACCTGCATATAAATTGGATGAATCTGATCAGCAAATGTAGCTTGGAAAATGAAACTTGGAAAGTGTTTTCAGGATGATTTCTTAAAGGATCAGATTCCAGAGCCCACCAGGGAGTGGGCTATTCTAGACCTGGTAGTGTGCAATGAGGCAGGTTTAATTAATTACCTCATAGTAAAGGAGCCTCCAGGCAGCAGTGATCATAATATAATTGAAGTTAGTATTCAGTTGAGGGGGTGAAAAATATGCCTAAGACTAGTGTTTTAAACTTAATTAAAGGCAATTACAAGTGTATGACGGCGGAGCTGGCTATAGTGAACTGAGAAATTAGGTTAATGGGTAGGTCAGTGGAGTGACAGACATTTAAGGAGATATTTCATTACGCTCAGCAAAGATACATTCCTGTGAGAAAGGATGGCTCAGGAAGACAAATGCACCATCTGTGGCTAAGGAAATTAAAAATAGTTTCAAATTGAAAGAAAAAACATATAATTGTGCAATGATTAGTGATAGGTAGAAGATTGGACAGAATATAAAAGCAAACAAAAAAGACTAAAAAAATAATAGGGAGGGAGAAATTAGAGTGTGACAGCAAATTAGCTAGAAATATAAAAACAGATGGTAAGAGTTCTTAGTGGTATTGAAAAAGGAAACGAGTAATTAAAGTGAGTATGTGCCCTCTGGAGGGAGAGTCTGGGGTATTAATAATGGGAAATAAGGAAATGGCAGAACTGGTAATGTGTGTCCATCTTCACTGTAGAACATATAAATAACATCCCAGAAATACTTGTAAGTCAAGAGCTAAAAGGGAGGGAGGAACTTAAAACAATTACAATCACCAGGGAAAGGGTACTGAATAAGATATTGGAACAAATGACTGACAAGTCCCCAGGATCTGATGGACTTCATCCTAGGGTCTTAAAAAATAATGGTGCTGAGATAATAATTGCATTGGTTGTAATTTTCCAAAATTCCCCAGATTCTGGAAAGGTCCCATCAGATTGGAAAATAGCAAATTTAACTCTTCTGTTCAAAAAAGGAGGGAGACAGACAGCAGGTAACCACAGGCCAGTTAGCCTAACACCTACCATAGGGAAAATGTTATCATCCACTATTAAGGAGGTTATAGCGGGCACTTCGAAAATCTTAATGCAATCAAGCAGAATCAATATATTTTTGTGAAAGGGAAATCATGTTTCACTAATTTTTTTTAGAGATCTTTGAGGAAGTAAAAAGAAATGTGGATAAAGGAGAACTTGTAGATAGGGTGTACTTGAATTCCCAACAGCATTTGATAAGGTGCCACACCAAAGTTCACTGCACAAAATAAGAGCTCGTGATATAGGAGATAACATATTAGCATGGGTAGAGGATTGGTTAACTAACAGGAAGGGAGGGAGATAGAAAGCAGGAAACTACATGTCAGTTAGCGAACTAACATCTGTCGTAGGGAAAATGTTAGAAACTATTGTAAAACTATTGTAAAAGATGTTATAGCAGGGCACTTGGAAAAATTCAAGGTAACCAGGCAGTGTCAACATGGTTTTGTGAAAGAGAAATCATGTTTAACCAATTTATTGGAGTTCTTTGAAAGAGTAACATATGCTGTGGATAAAGGGGAATCGGTGGATGTATTGTATTTAGATTCCCAGAAAGCATTTTGATAAGGCACCACATCAAAGGTCATTGAAGAAATAAAAGCTCATGTATGGGTAACAAATTGGCATGGTTAGAAGATTGGCTCACTAACAAGAAACAAAGTAGGCATAAATGGAGCTTTTTTCTGATTGGCAGATGTAACGAGAGGAGTGCCACAGGATCAGAGCTGGGGCTCAACTTTTTACAATTTATATAAGTGACTTGGATGAAGAGACCAAAGGAATGGTTGCTAAATTTCAGACAACACAAAGATAGGTAGGAAAGTAAATTATGAAGAGGACGTAAGGAGGCTACAAAGTGACATAGATAGGTTAAGTGAGTGGGCAAAGATCTGGCAAATGGAGCATAATGTGGGCAAATATGAAATTGTTCATTTTGGCAGGAAGAATAAAAAGAGAAGCTTATTATCTAAATGGTGAGAGATTGCAGACCTCTGAGGTGCAGAGGGATCTGGGTGTCCCAGTGCATGAATCACAAAATGTTCGTATGCAGGTACAATGGTGTAAGCAGGTAATTAGGAAAGCTAATAGAATGTTGTCATTTATTGTGAGGGGAATTGATTACAAAAGTAGGGAGGTTATGCTTCAGTTGTATGGGGTATTGGTGAGACCACATCTGGAGTATTGTGTACAGTCTCCTTATTTAAAGAAAGATGTAATGCGTTAGAAGCTGTTCAGAGAAGGATTACTAGGCTAATACCAGGAATGGGTGGGTTGCCTTGTGAGGAGAGGCTTGATAGGTTAGGTTTGTATCCACTGGAGTTTAGAAAAGTAAGAGGCGACTTAATTGAAACTTTAAGATCCTGAGGGGTCTTGACAGGGTGGATGTTGAGAGAATGTTTCTTCATGTGGGAGAATCTAGAACTAGGGGTCACTGTTTGAAAATAAGGGGTCACTCAGTTAAGACCAAGATGAGGAGAAATTTTTTCTGAGGGTTGAGTGTCTTTGGAATGGCAATGGAAGCAGAGTCTTTGAATATTTTTAAGGCAGAGCTAGATAGATTCCTGATTAACGAGAGTGAAAGGTTATTGGGAGTAGGCAGGAATGTGGGGTTGGAATTACATTCAGATCAGCCATGATCTTATTGAATGGTGGAGCAGGCTTGAGGGTCCGAGTGGCCTACTCCTGCACCTAATTCGTATGCTTTGCGAATGGGTCAGTTTCAGCTTGGCAACCTCTAATATGTGGAGTGCCACAATGATCAGTGCTGAGGCCTCAACTATTTACAATCTATATAATGATCTGGATGGAGGCACTGAATGTATGGTTGCTAAATTTGCTAAAAGTAGGTAGGAAAGTTAATTGTGAGGAGGACATAAAGAGCCTACAAAGGGATTTGGATGGGTTAATTGGCTTGCCAAAAAATTGGCAGATGGAGTAGGAAAATATGAACTTGTCCACTTTGGCAGGAAGAATAAAAAAGCAGTAAATTATTTAAATGGCGAGAGATTGCATAACTCTGTGTTAAGGGGGATCAAGGTGTGCTGGTATGAATCACAAAAGGTTAGTATGCAGGCACAGCTAGTGATTAGGAAGGCAACTGGAATGTTGTTATTGCAAGTGGAATGGAATAGAAAAGTAGGGATGTTTTGCTGCAATTGGTTCAGGGCATAGGTGAAATCACATCTGGAGTAAGTATATGCAGTTTTGTTCTCCTTAATTAAGAAAGGATATAACTAAATTAGAAGCAGTGCAGTGAAGGCTCACTCAAATGATTCCTGGGATGAAGGGGTTATCTTATGAGGAAAAGTTGGACAGGCTGGGCCTGTATCCATTGGAGTTTAGATGAATGAAAGATGATCTCATTGAAACATATGAGATCCTGAGGGGACTTGACAGGGTGTTTTCTCTTATGGGGAGATGAGAACAGGGGAACATAGTTCAAAAATTAGGGGGCTCCCATTTAAGATGGAGATAAGGAGAATTTTTTTCTCTCCAAGGATCATTGGTGTGTGGAATTTTCTTCTCCAGAGAGCCATGCAGGCTGGATCATTGAATAATTTTAAGGCTGAATTAGATATATTCTTGATTGACAAGGGAATCAACAGGTATAGGGAGTAGACAGGAAAGTGGAGTTGATGACAAAATCAGATGAACCATGATCTTATTGAATGGCTCAACGGGCCTCCTCTTAATTCATATGTATGTATGAGGAAAGTTCTGGGCATTTTGAAACTTGAGGTTTATTGAAGGTGGCGCACGAGAGACAAATGAGTGTTTTGGATAAAATAAGCCGGGTCAGACACGGGAAGGGTTAGGCAGGTCGGGTCAAGGGGTAGTTGGATGGGGTTGTTGGGGCAGGGGCAGTAGTCAGGTGAAATGTTTAGACGGCTTGGTTGTGGGAGGGGTTAGTTGGGGGCGGCTCCAGGGTCAGGTTAGTTGGGTCAAGTTGGGGTAGTTGGATCACTTGGGGGGCTCGTCGGGTCAGGTTGGGAGTGTTAGTTGAGTGGGTTGGTGGGATAGTCAGGTCGGGTAGGGGGTTAGTCAGGTGGGGTTGGGTTCAGTCGCGTTGGGGGTTTGTCGAGTCGGATGGGCGTGCTGAGTCGGGGCAGGGTGGGTAGTCTGTCCCAAGCAGTCAGTTCAGGTAGGGGGAGGGTAGTCATGTAGGCTGTTAGTCAGGTCAGTTCAGGGCAAGTCAGGGGGTGAGGGTAGGCAGGTCAGGTGGAGAGGTAGCCAGGTAGGGGGGTTGTTGGGATGGGTGAGTTTTGGCAGAGAGTTGGGTGGGGGGCATTAGCCATGTGGTGAGGGGTAGCCAGCTTGGGTTGGGGGGGGCGTTGTCTAGTCAGGTCATGGGGGTTAGTATGGGCCGGATAAGGGGCGATTGGCGGGTTCAGTTGTGATGCTCAGTTTAGTTACGTTGATTAATCATTGAGTCAGACCAGGTACAAACCAGCATAACATTTCCTGGTAAGTAAGCAGTTAAGTTCCACTTGTCTGGTCGCAAGTCTCTGACACCGAGCTCTGCGTCAGGGATATTCGCAGAAGGACCTGGGCAGCAGACATTAGTCCATCAGGAGTTTAGACTTCCAGGTTAATTTCAGTGCACATGTGTACGCTAGGACTTCCATGACTAGAATGAGTACTTTGTACCAGTGCTTACTAAAGAAGAGAAAATGCCAAAATATCGGTAGAGGCAGAGATAGTAGAGGTAATGGATCAGATAAAAATTGAAAGGGGGTACTGAAAAGACTGGCTAGCTTAGAGTGGATTAATCACCTGGTCTAAATGGCAGTGCAAACAGAGAAGATCAGTGATTTCAAAAAAAAAAATTGGTTAGGCACTTGAAGGAAATAAGCTGGCAGGGCTATGGGATAGAGTTAGGGAATGGGACTGACTGAATTGCTCCATTAGGAGGTAGCAAAGACTCGATGGGCCGAATAGCAGCCTCCTATTCTGTAATTGATTATAACTCTATGACATGTCATTGAGCAGGAGAAGGAAAAAAGTAAGTAACACACACAATGACAATAAAGTTACGTAACTGCAAGTTGTCAGTTTGGGCAAAGTCAAAACCTTTTTTGAGGTCAATTTGCTTTTCAGCAAATATTTTGACAGTAAAAGGATTTGTAAAGAAGTTATAAATATTCATGCCAATGTTTGAACTGTAGTGTTCAGAAATTATCCAAACCTCTGTTTCAATAGAATGACAAATGTTTTTCACTAATGTACATGTTTGTAAAAGCTATGCTAACATTTGTTAATACATTGGTTGTTGTGGGCAAATATTTTTTAAAAATTGGCAATTTGACCTTTAAAAGTATAATATTAATATGAGAAGAATTCTAACAATTTGAAATTTGTCCCTTTATTATTTTCTATTCTCTTAATCAAGTGCAATAAAGGCCAGCCATCCACAGTTCAAGAACTTCTACTTTGCTGCAGAGAATGCTGATGACATGAACAAGTAAGTATTAAGTGGTGTGACATTTCACCTGACTACTGCCCCTGCAATGTTTTTTGTGAGTTTAGTGGCAGTGATTTAAGAGATAACTAAAATGTATCTTTCAGTTTTGGTCTGTTGTTTTAAATTGAGAAAGCAAGTTGAAGGGTCAAGACCCATATTCAAGGCTGAAGAAAATAGCGGATAAAATGGAAGCCGTGGTTAGATGATGCTATCTGTGTTTTTAAAAACCAGGAGACTACAGGATAAAGCATGGAATATACTTGAGGTTAGGAAGTAGTTGAAAAGAATGAGTTAGTAGAAGATGGCAACGAAACTTGATTTCAACATGAATGAAATTGTGTCTATCATATTGCTGGTTACACCCTATTTTTCTACAGCCATTATGTTATCTTTAACTAGTGCAGAGATTCTATCTCCCCTTATTCCTTCACTATTTTTCCTACATGTGTTACATCCTGAAATCCTGCTCTCTATGTAGTCATGTTTCAATTATCCCTGCTACATCACGTTCCGCTCTACAAATCATTGCCTCCTGTTCTTCAATATTGTTTGGAATAATGCAGATGTTGTTGTACTGGTAATTTAAATTGTTTTTATTTGTGTGTCAGTCTGGTTCAGTTGGTGTCACTTGCTTGAAGATATATGGGAATGATTACATCTGCTCCACAAGTGCAGACAATGACCATCTCCAGCAAGACAGAATCTAACCTCCCCCTTGACATTCAAAGACATTGCTATTGTTGAATCCCCCACTATCAACCTCCTGGAGACTACCATTAGCTAGATTCTTGATTAACGAGTGAGTCAAAAGGTTTAAGAAGTAGGTAGGAAAGTGGAGCTAAGGCCACAATCAGATCAGCCATAATCTTATCAAATGGTGGAGCAGGCTTGAGTAGCCAAATAGCCTACTCCTCCTAATTTGTATGTTTGTATGTAGAAACTGAACTGGACCAGGCATATAAATACTATGGCTACAAGAGCAGGTCAAAGGCTGGGAATCCTGCAGCAAGTAACTCACCACCTGACTCCCCAAAGCCTGTCCACCATTTACAAGGCACAAGTCAGGAGTGTGATTGAATATTCTACACCTCCCTGGATGAGTGTGGCTCCAACAATACTCGAGAATCTTGACACCATCCAGGGTGATGCAGCTTGCTGGATCAGCACCTCTTCCATCACCTTAAATGCTCATACCCTCTGCCACTGGCACACAGTGGCATCAGCATGTACCATGTACATGATGTACTGCAGCAACTCGCTGAGTCTCCTTCAACAGCACTTTCCAAACCTGAAATCTCTACCACTTAGAAAGACAAGACCAGCAATCACATGGGAACACCACCAGCTCCAACTTTCCCTCCAAACCACACAGCAGCCTGATTTGGAACTATATCGCCATTCCTTCACTGTTGCTGAATCAAAATCCTGAAACTCCCTCTCTACACCATATGAACTGCAGTATTTCAAGAAGAAGGCTCACCCCCACCTTCTCAGGCAATTAGTGATGGACAACAAATGCTGGCCTTGCCCATGACATGCAGAACCCATGAAAGAATTTTTAAAAACCTCTTGCTTCTGAGTCAGAAGTTTGTGAATTCAGGTCCCATTCCAGGACTCGAGCACGTGAAACAAGGCTGACACTCTAGAGCAGTTCTGAGGGAGAACTACGCAAGGTGCTGTCTTTCAGATGAAACGTTAAACGTTAAACAGCCCCTCAGGCAGACATAAAAATCCCATGGGACTATTTCAAAGGAAAACTGTGGAGTTATCCTGAGTTCCCTGGCCAATGTTTATACCTCAATCAACTTCACAAAAACAGATCCTCTGGTCATTATCACATTGCTGTTTGTGGGACTTTGTGAATGCAAAATAGCTGCAGCATTTCCTACAACATTGACTATACTTCTTAAGTAATTCATTGGCTGTAAAGCACTTTGAGATATCCACTGATTGTGAAAGGTGCTATATAAATGCAAGCTTTTTTTTCCTTTAATTACTCTGTTTTTAATAGTTATTTTATCTTTATGCTGCATGATTTTATCCAATCTTTGGCCATTCATGTTATCCTTATCCCTTCCTTTAATTTGTTCTCCTGATTCTTTTTTGGTAAGTTCATGCCATTCCTTCCACCCAAGTTGTTAGTTTATACTTTTGTTTTATTTACAATCCTAGCTTTACTTTTTGCTGGGACCTTGGTCCCAATGGTACAGCTCCTTCCTGTCTCGGCACTGGTGCTCATTCCCCATGAAATGGAACTGCTCCTTCCCACACCACTCATTTAGCCATGTGTTGACTTTACTGATCTGTTTTTCCCTGTGCTGAAGGTGTATGATATATTGAAAATAAAATAGCATCACAGCAAATGTATAAATAGCGTTAGATGATGAATAGAGAAGGTCAGTTTTGTGGAGACTTGATCTATTGGGGCTGCACTTAGGAATATAGGAACATAGAACTTAGCAGGAGTAGGCCATTTAGCCCTTTGAGCCTGCTGCACCATTCAATAAGATCATGGCTGATCTGGCTGTGATCTCATCTCCACTCTCCTGTCTGCCCCCCATAGCCCTTGACTCCCTTGTCTATCAAAAATCTGTCTAACTCAGCCTTGAATAAATTCAATGACCCAGCCTCCACTACTTTCTAAAGAGAATTCCACATACTAACAACCTTTTGAGAGAAAAAAAATTCTCATATCCATCTTAAACGGTAAATCTCTCATTCTTAAACAGTGTCCCCTGTTTCTAGTCTCCCACACAAGTGGAAACATCCTCCCAATACCTACCCTATCAAATCCCCTCAGGGTCTTAGTTTTCAATAAGGTCACCTTTCATTCTTCTAAACTCCAATGGGTACTGCCCAATTAAGATTATTCCCACTTTTGAAGTGGAAAGTGAAATAATAATTCCATTATGGTTGGAGTCAGTGATAAGGGAATACCAATTTAAATGGTCACTGAAAGACTGAGGAGAGCGCATAGTAGAAAAGTTATTATTCAGTGAGTTCTGGAGCATAGATGTCCTGGTTCCTCATCTTATTTAATATTTCTTTGAAGTCCAAAGGAACAATTTTTTTTTCAGAATCTATCTATTATTGAGATATGTTTCTGAGCCTCTAGTTTTGTAATACCATAATAAAGTTGGGAGTTTCCAATGTATCATGAAAACCAACGAGTCCTAGCCATGCCTGCCTTTACATGTGATTGTGCAGCATTCTTTGTTCTAGTTGTACTCAGCTCCAATCTCTCACCCTTTTTCCTGTATAGTGATGTTCGAATTGATGCTGTGTTGTGCTTTCACCCTGAATTGAAAAATTTCATCAACTCTGCTTTCAATTTCCATCCCCACCTCACATGGTCTTATCCCTTCCTCAACCTCTGAGAATCGGCTGTTCATAAATGTCTACGATAAACCCACCAGCTCCCACACTTATCGTGATTACATCCACTCCCATCCACTTCATGTAGGGACTATATTTACCCAGTTTCCCCATTTCCTTCATACATATACTCTGGTGATGTCACCTTCCACACCAATACTTACAGTATGTCTTCCTTTTTCCTCAATCAAGAATTCCGCTCCATTGTGATTAATGGAGCTCATGGCATGACCACCCCTTTTCCTGCACTATGCTCTCACCCCTTCCCTTCTAGAACCACAAGAGAGTAGCCCTTGTCCTCACCTTCCAACAAACCAGCCTTCACACTTTGCAGATCGCCCCAACATTTCTGCCACCTGCAATGCAATTATAACAAACATATCTTCTTCTCCTCCTCTTTCAGCATTCCAAAGAGACTGTTCCCTCCACAACACCCTGATCCATTCTTCCCATTGTGCCTCCCTGTATTACTGCTCATTGAGGCGGTCTCCACTTTTTTGGGGGAGATCAGACACAAATTGGTTGA
Organism: Carcharodon carcharias; assembly: GCF_017639515.1. Classification (NCBI taxonomy): domain Eukaryota; kingdom Metazoa; phylum Chordata; class Chondrichthyes; order Lamniformes; family Lamnidae; genus Carcharodon; species Carcharodon carcharias. The sequence goes on along the minus strand of NC_054468.1, from coordinate 159,788,144 downwards.
TCACTTTGTTGAACACCCCCATTCAGCCAACAAGCATGAGACCTTCTGGTTGCTTGCCATTTTAATTCTCCATCCCACTCCCAGCCTGACATCTTTGACCACCACCTTCTATGCTATTGCAATGAAGCTCAAGGAAAAGCACCTTGACAGAAAAATCTTTCAAGTTGCTACTTTTACAGCCTTCCAGACTCAACAATGATTTCAACAACTTTGGATCATAATGCTTCACAATTTTTTCAGACAAAAGGTACAGGTTTTACTGTCGCCATTTATCAACACATCTTTTATTTTTTTTGCTTGACCCATTACCAGCTGTTCTGCATTGAGCCATTATTCCTTTTGTCATTTTATCAATTCTGCCCTCCACCCTATCATCAGCCTTCTATTCTATTCTATCCTACACAGCCCCCACCACCCCTGCATTTGCTTATGAACTCTCTAACTTCTTTTAGTTCTGACAAAAGTTTATTAAACATTAATTCTGTTCCTCTTTCTGCAGATGTTACCTGCCCTGCTGAGTTTTTGCAGCCTTTTCTGTTTTTAATTGAGTCCATTCTAACTTGGTGACCATGATCTGGTTTCTCAGCCTTACACACACCAACTCTACTTAACATCATCTTAACTACCCAGCTATTAATGATGTGTGCTGTACATTGCCATTGTTTCAGCAGTCTCCTGACTGATTTTAATTATATATTTTTTCCTTCTCCTTGTTCCCAACCCTCCAGTATCTGACATTAAGGAGCCATTATTTTTTATCCCAGCTTCATCAGCGATTGTCAGCACTGGGAACACAGCTGCCAAAACAATCTTGCCTTTATAATAAAAACAGAAAATGTTAGAAATACTTAGGTCCAGTGGCATCTGTGGAGGAAAAACTGAGCTAACGTTTCAGGTTGTGAACTTTCATCAGAACACCAATCTTGTCTTTACCTGATGTCTACACATATGCATTTCCCAGCAGGGATCACAGGATAGCAACCAGGAATTAGTCTCCAAACCAACTTATTCCCCATCTCTGAGCAGAAATGAGGAACTCCCTCTGACAGACAGGCTGAGAGAGGTTAATCTGGAACAAAATTAAATGTGGTACCTCATTGGTGTGTATGGACCCAAGGATCCAATGAAGCAACTCCAAAGTGTACTTTTTGATCATGCAAGTTAGAATGTTTCTGTAGCTGAGATCTGAAAACAGTAGTGCTAACATTTTGTAACAACATCATCAAAGATTTGAATAGAAATGATATGTATGTTTCATAATGAATTATGCATTCATTGTCATCAATACAAATTTGTACAATTGAATATGTGCAATATCAGACTATAATTCTCATTAATCTTTTAGGTGGATTAATAAAATGGGCTTAGCTGCTATTCAGTATGTCTTTCCAGCTTCAGAATCAAAAACTGAAGGTATGTGTTTTGTTGATATGTTTAGGAAAATGAGTAGAAAATTCACTAATGTGTCTAGCGTGTCTCATTGTCAACAAAACCTAATTTTCTGCCAATGGCGAATTCCTCCTTGTTGCAGAATGTTGGAGTGAAAGTGAGCATGAAGATGTGGAGATTCCACCAGGGATGCCACCCTTATCATATGCATCACAACCAGAAGAACAGCAGGTAAATGTCTTTTAACAGAACACAAACATGTGAAGAACCATAGTACAGTTTACAGGTTAGATTTAGTATATCGCTTTTCACAGTGGGTCTTTTACTGTGTGATTACTAGTTAACCGTGTCTCATTACACAATATTAGATCTAAAATAGCTTTACTGCTCCAGGAAACTGTCACAGAAACAATCTACATACTCATCTTCTAGACCATTCTTGCCAATTGATTGTCCCAGTCTATATGAAGATTAAAATCCCCCACAACTATTACACTGCCTTTGTGTTTTTTTATTCATTTACAGGATGTGGGTGTCGCTGGCTAGACCAGCATTTATTGCCCATACCTAACTGCCCTTGAGAAGGTGGTGGTGAGCTGCCTTCTTGAACTGCTGCAGTCCCTGTGGTGTAGGTACTGTTAGGGAGGGAGTTCCAGGATTTTGACCTAGTGACAGTGAAGGAATGGCGATATATTTCCAAGCCAGAATGGTATGTGGCTTGGAGGGGAACTTCCAGGTGGTGGTGCTGCCATGTATCTGCTGCTGTTGTTCTTCTAGATGGTAGTGGCTGTGCGTTTGGAAGGCGCTGCCTAAGGAGCCTTGGTGAATTTGCTACAAGCTCCAATAATTTCTTGTTTAATGCTCTGTCCAACAGTATAACTGCTGTTAGAGGACTTATAAACTACTCCCAGCAGTGTTTTCTGACTCTTGCTATTCCTAATTTTCACCCATACCAGTTCTACTCCATGATCTTCTGAGGCCAGATCCTTTCTCACTATGATATGATTTGATATGAGAAAGCAACTGTTCTAGGGGAGAGAAGTGAGTTTTGGATAACCCTAAGTTAATGGCATAAGAGTCTAATGATGAGTTATCAACCACAGCATAAAGCAAGTTTCGAGAAGAAGCTACAGGGTTTATAGCGACGTCACTGAACCAGTTTTCTTAGTTGAAATTCTGCTCTAGGATTTGGGTATTCAGTGTAAGTGTCTTTAATGTAATTACTAAGTCATATTGTATATTGGAGGTGCCACCTTTCAGATATGTTTATTCTCGTGGATGGATGCTGAAGATCCCATTGCATGATTCAAAGAAGCGCAGGAGTTCATTTGTCTTGGCCACTGTTCCTCCCTCAGCCAGATTAATTAGTCATTCATCGAGCAAATGTTTGCTGGCTGCCATATTTGCTTTAATAACATGAGTGACTTTAGCATATGTGAGGTCTTTTCGACTTCTTTGAGATGTGATAAGGTGCAGTGGGAATGAAAGCCTATTTTTAAATATGCATGGAAACTGGTTATTTATCTTCAAAAATTTAGTTAAATTATGATTGAGAATGAATGGAACTTTGTTCTTTTCTAATCCTGCAGACACATGCTCTTCAGTCCCCATTTGTGTCTAGTGAAGCATCGAGTTCTTATTCTTCACCAGAGAGCACCAGGAGATCAATTGCATCTGTAGCATTACCATCAAAATATTCCTGTCAGGAAAGACAATCATGGCTTGACATTGTTAATTCATCTTGTTCTGATGTTGGGCACCAGTACTTAACGTCTGCAGTACAACCTGGTGAGGGATCTTCACAGCAAGAAATATGTGAAAATGCAAAAGCCAAGCTAAAAAGGATTAACTCTGGATCACATGAGAATTTGGCTGCAGGAACACCACAGTTCACTCTTGGTGGAGAAGATACCAAAACAGCACAACACGTAACTGTTTTAACCACATCTGTGAAAGGTTAGCATTTAACTCACTTTATTTCTAAAAGATTTTCTCCCCTTCTGTTCTGAAGGTACTGAGCTAAGATTCTTGCTGACATCAGCTGCACCTAGATACTTTGACTGAGTGAATCTAAAAAGTGAGTGTTGGAAAGGATTTCAGTGATTGATTCATCATAGCCAAGTCCAATCCTGCTTTCTTGGTGGATATGCATTTGCACACTTTGGTACTGAGATCATTTGATAAACATTGGGGTGGAAATGCTGGCTTATTTGATTTAGCCTTTTAAGCTCCAGATGATGGTCATAGTAACACTCCTTTGACTGTGATCAGTTAAGCTAAGGAAGACCAGACTGTGTTGGAGGAGTATTTTCATCCAAATTATCCAGATTTACAATGTTTAATGTGATACTGGGACATTCTCTCTCTCTCTCTCTCTCTCTCTCTCTCTCTCAATAAATCTGGTTCCCATTTTTCACAATGACAAGCAATGTATGGCTGATCAATGTGGCACTTGGGCAGCTCATGGTTTCAGTAGTAGGAAAAGTTTACGAGTTCATGAAATAAATAATTAAATGAATAATTTGAAAATAACTAGAGGTATTTGATAATTGAATGTAGGAGTTTTTAGTGTTTTAATAATATTTTCCTTTCATGTAACTGGCTTCAGTGTGGAAGAATGAAAACAGTGCCAAAATGATGTTGGGTTAGGAAGAAAGCAACTGTTATAAAGTTATATGTGAAATGCAGCAGTATTGTGAATGAGTCCCCATAATGTTGATTTCAGGAGATTAAAATTATCACTGGCAAATTACTTAGCACATTGGATGAACATATTATGAAGGGCTGTCTGAAATGAATAATGGACAACATTCCTAACTTAATGTTAATAAAAAACTGATGCTTGGAATAAATGAGATGGCAGAAGTGCTAACAGACTATGCAATTTTATTCTTTCATGGGAACTGAACATCACTGGCAAGGCCAGCAGTTATTGCCCATCCCTAATTGCCCTCAGAAATACGCTGGTGAGCTGCTGCCTTAAACCACTGCAGCCCATGTGGTATAGGTATACCCAAAGTATTGTTAGGAAGTGAGTCCAGATTTTTGACCCAGTGACAGCGAAGGAACGGTGATATAGTTCCAAGGTAGGATGGTGTTTCACTTACAGGTGGTAGTGTTCCCATGTGACTGCTACCCTTGTTGTTCTAGGTGGTAAAGGTTGTGTTTGGAAGGTACTGTTGAAGGAGGCTTGCTGAGTTGCTGCAGTGGATCTAATAGATGGTAAAAATTGTGTCCACTGCATGCAGGTAGTGGCAGGATTGAATGTTTAAGATGGTGGATGGGGTGCCAATCAAGCAGGCTGCTTTGTCCTGGATGGTGTGGAGCTTCTTGAATATTGTTGGAGCTGCACTCATCCAGACAAGTGGAGAGTATTCCATCACACTCCTGACTTGTACCTTCTATACAGTGGCCAGGCTTTGGGAAGTCAGGAAGTAAGTTACTTGCCACGCTTGTGTTATTGCCTGACACTTGTCTTAACAAAGGTTAGTTGCCACTTATCAGATCAAGTCTGAATGTTATCCTGTTCTTGCTGCATGTGGACATGGACTGCTTCAATATCTGAGCAGTTGCAGATAGCACTGAACACTCTGCAATCGTCAGCGAACATTCCCACTGACCTTATGATGCAGGGAAGATCTTTGATGAAGCAGTTGAAGATGCTTGGACCTTGGACCCTACCCTGAGGAACTCCTGCAGTGATGTTCTGAGGCTGAGTCTCTAACAACCACAACTATCCTCCTTTGTGCTAGGTATGACTCCAACCAGTGGAGAATTTTTTCCTCATGATCCCCTTTGCCTTAATTTTGCTAGGGCTCCTTGATGCCACACTCAGCCAAGTGCTGCCTTGATGTCAAGCAGTCACTCTCACCTCACCTCTGGAATTCAGCTCTTTTGTCCATGTTTGGACTGAGGCTGTAATGGGGCCTAGAGCCAAATCCAAACTGAGCATCAGTGACTGAGTTATTGCTGTGTAAGAACTTGATAGCTCTGTGGGTGACACCTTCCATCACTTTCATTATTGAGAATAGATTGGTGGGCCAATTGTGGCCAGATAGGATTTATCCTGTTTTTCATGGACAGAACATACCTGAGCAATTTTCCACACAGTCGGGTAGATGCCAGTGTTGTAGATGTACTGAAACATCTTGGCTATGGGTGCAGCTAGTTCTTGAGCACAAATCTATAGTAATAAAGCCAGAATGTTGTCAGGGCCCACAGCCTTTGCTGTATTCAGTGTCTTTGGCCATTTCTTGATATCATGTGGAGTAAATTGAATTGGCGGAAGACTAGCATCTGTAATGCTGGGGACCTCAGGATCAGGCTGAGATGGATCATCCACTCTTCTGGCTGAAGATGCTGCAAAGGCTTCACTCTTGTTTTTTGCATTGATGTACTGGGTTGCATCGTGAGTGATGATCAGGATGTTTGTGGAATCCCTTCATCCCATTAGTTGTTTAATTGTCCACTACCACTCATCACTGGATGTGGCAGGACGGCAGAGCTTTGAACTGATCTTTTTGTTATGGGATCACTTAGCTCTGTTTATTGCATGCAGCTTCTGCTGTTCGGCACGCCAGTAGTCCTGTATTGTCGCTTCACCAGGTTGACACCTCATTTTTAGGTATCCCTGGTGCTGATCCTGGCATGCCCTCCTGCACTCTTCATTGTACCAGGGTTGATGCCCAGATTGAAGGTAATGGTGGAGTTGGGGAATATGCTGGGTCACAAGGTTACGTACAGATTGTGCTTGAAACTATTCTGCTGTTGCCGATAGCCCCCATCACCCCATGGATGCCTGGTTTTGAGCTACCAGACCTGTTCTACATCTATCCCATATGGAATGATGGCCGTACCACACATGGTGGAGGGTATCCTCAGCGTGAAGACAACTCTTGGTCTCCATAAGCATTGTTTGGTGGTCTCTCCTACCATTTATCTCATGGAGAGATGCATCTTTAGATGGTAAACACTAAGTCAAGTGCATTTTTCCTTTATATTGACTCTCTCACCACCGTCACAGACCCAGCCTAGCAGCCATGACCTTCAGAACTTGGCCAGCTTGGTCAATAGTGGTGCTTTTGAGCCACTGTTAGTGATGGACATTGAAGCCCCCCTACCCAGAGTACATTCTATGTCCTTGCTACCCTCAGTGCTTCTTCAAAATGGTGTTCAACATGGACGAGCACTGATTCACCAGCTGAGAGAGGGTTTTAATTAGCAGGTTTTCTTCCCGTGTTTGATTTGATGCTATGAGATTTCCACGAGTCCCAGGGCAACTCCCTCCTGAGTGCATACCACTGTGCCACCACCTCTGGGACAGGATAAAGCCAGGGGTGGTAATAAAGAAGTCTGGGCCATTGGTGGTAAGGTATGATTTGGTAAGTATGACTCTGTTAGGCTGTTGCTTGATTAGGCTGGTGGACAGCTCTCTCAATTTTGGCACAAGTCCTCAGACATTTGTGAGGAGGAACTGGGGGACTTGAAAAGTCAACTGGGCAAGATATGCCTTTTTGTTTCTGGTGCTTAGGTTGATGCCAGTTGGTCCATCCAGTATTATTCTTATTTGACTTTTCTGTAGTGGTTTGATACAGCTGTGTATCTTATTGGATTATTTCAGAGGATAGTTATGAGTCGACCACATTGCTGTGGGCCTGGTGTCACATATTGGCTAGACCAGGCATCATGAATAGATATTAATGCATATAATGTTATTGGAAATTATTTTTTTTTACAAGTAGAGGTTTTGCCTGTGTCTGTGTGTGTGTGCACATTAATTGGATTAAAGTCAGCTAGTCTGAGTGCTTTGATGTATAGTAGTTTTGAGATGTAATAAGCCATTCAAAGAATGGGGCAGGGGGGAAAATCTTGCACCGAGCCAGGAAACATCAAGCAATGTTTATATTACTAATAAAATTCGTACTATGAAAGGGGTTCAAAGAACCTGGTGATGCAATGAAAATTTACATTCAAAGGGGAAGGCTGGGTATAACAGAAAGGAGTTTTGTGTGTGCAGGTCAGAGGCATGTAAGATCAAAGCCTGTAAGCCTACCATTGTGCCTGCAAAGGAACCAAACTGAAAGAAGCCTCATTTTGAATTCGTAAGGTGAAAAATGCTTTGCCTGGTGTCTGTTCAAGTCTATTAGTTATTGTTGCTTTAGTGGAGATTAATTTTGGAATTTGTTAAAAGTTATGATAGTAATTTGTAGCCATGTTTATGTGTTTAATTTGTTGTAAATTAATAAATGTTTCACTTAGTTTGATATAAAAACCTCTCGAGAATTGGTAGTCTTATTCCTGAATTTAGAGCTGCAACTCAAAATGTACCAATTAAAAATATAGGTTACGACAGTTTAAGTTTCCCTCTGGGATTTTAAATAACTCAGCCTTTACAAACTGCTGTGTCATAACACCAGGCAAGGATGGCAGATTTCCTTTGCTGTAGGACATTAGTGAACCAGTTCAATTCTTAACACAATCTGGTAGTTTCATGGTCATCATCAGTGGGACTAGCTTTTTATCCTAGATTTATTTATTAATTGAATTTAAATTTTCCCAGCTGCATTTGTGAGATTTGAACACATATTTCCAGAACATAGGAAATAGGAGCAGGAGTAAGGTCATTTTGCCCTTGAGCCTGCTCTGCCATTCCAAACCATCATGGCTTATCTACCTCACCTTCCACTTTCCTGCCCTCTCTCAGTTTCCTCTATTCCCCGAGAGGTCAAAAATCCATCGATCTCAGTCTTGAATATATTCAACAATGAAGCATCCACAATCACTCAGGGAAGACAATTCTAAATATTTCCATCCCTCTGAGAGAAGAAATTTCATCTCACTCCTAAATGATTGATCCCATATCCTGAGACTATGCCTCTTTGTTCTGAGTTCCCCAGCTAAGGGACACAACCTCTGTGTCTCCCCTATCAAAACCCTTCAAAATCTTAGTCCTGGTTTGGATTGCTAGTCCAGGAATAATCTATGCTACCATTCTCGATGAGATGCACTACAAGATACACTGAAGCATCTCACCAAGCCTTTGGGTACTGCACCTCCCTTCTTTTCTTGAAAATAACTCTGTCCATTTTATGTTTTGATTTACCCTTTATTTGGCATTATCTTTCTTGAAACAACATTTAATTTCAAGAACTAGCCAGCTGCATTTTACCTTTAAGCAGTCTCACCACTTCAAAACAACCTCACACCAACTCCTGAATTCAAAGTGCTTCTCGTACTCATAACCATAAGATTCACTAACTCCAACCCAATCAAGGAATTTCAAGCAAAAAGCCCCCAACTTTGTTATGGCATAGCCGATGATAAATACTGAGCTGCTCAAGTACCCAAGGGAAACTTGAAACAACTGCCACAATTGTTTTGCGATTTGTATAAATTTTGAGATGCGCGCCTTGAAAACAATAGTAATAAGACCACCGAGTCTTATAGGTATCTTGCAAAGCTAAATTAAATCTTTATTAATAGAAGAAATGATTTCAAGTACACATAGATCTACAAATTACTGCTATGATAACTTCTAAATCCCCTAGTTAATCTAACTCCCAGTTACACTTTTGTTCAGGCAATGGTAAGACACATAGATTTTAAAAGACCCAGGCAAAGAAACACGATTCCATAAACAATCCAGTTCAAAGTGTGTTTTCTTAACTTCAGTTCTTTATAGACAGCAGCTTGAGGCGTAGATGCTGAAGGCTTTTCACATTTGTTAGACCTTAGAATTCCTTGCACACAGCCTTCTCTCCTTTATCCATATTTTACCCTTTTACCCTTTGAGTGCAAATTCCCATTGTTTCACTATGTCTTTGGACTTTACCTCTTTGATAACAAACATCTCTAAAATTTTATCAGTAATTTTTGGAAAACAAACACACTATTTCTTAATATCTCCTGGCTAGGTGAAACATTTCACTCCCCCTTTTGACTTCAAGTTAGCCTAGTTTATTTAAAAATGCAAATGTTTCCTTTACCCCTATGTTTACCTACTTAACATTTCAAACCTAACTTACGTTCTATTATATCATAGCCTTCAGGCCAGCTGCCTTTAATTCAATGAAGTCCACCCCACCCATAGACATAGACCCCACTATTACTCTACAGTAAATTCTAATAACATTATGAGAATTATTATATCTTCCCGACACATGACATTATCTTGAATTTTTGAAGGGCTGAATGGCCTACTCCCATTCCTAAGTTCTATGTTCCTGTGCAAATTTACTTTATTGAAGTGTTGTGCTTTAAAAAGCAATGTATTTCCAAATCCATTCCATTACAGGAAACAAAATTACAAAACATCCAAAATGTGTCAAGCAAAGAGAAAAGGGATTTCAACTTATTTGATTGAGCACAGAGTTGAGCAAAGTAGAAAACCATTGGTGAAGACATATAAAACATGCATTTATCATCTAGACAGTAACAGATAAAGTATGGAGAGATAAAATAACCTATAAAGAATGAGCAAAGGAAAACTAATGGCTGAAGGGAAGGGTGGATGAAATTTTAGTAACTTGTTATTTGCAATCACAAACAAGACTTCTGATATCCTAAACACCAATATGCCAAGAAATTAATTGGGATTTATGAAAACACATAAAAAGATTTTGATGGGGAGTGGATAGAGCTCCTCTGTGTTTAATGTTTTGGCAAAATAGTAACAGATTATATTTCATTTCAAGAGATGTATTCTTTCATTATATTTTGAGCACAGAAAAACTTGCCACTATTAAAAGTAAGAAATTTGAGCAATGTGACTAGCTCTGATAAAGACCATGCAAGTGATCTGTTTTTTAGGAATTGAAAGAGGAATTAAAGGCACTTTTACTATGTCTTCTGCCAATCTTTGCATGAATAACAGTACCAGCTGCTAATGTGATTGTTCCAGAAATGGAAATGCAAATTTTGGAATTACCACAGATATTGACATGTAAGTTGACCTTTGAAACCTCGAAAAATCCCTCCAAAAATGACTTATATGCCAAGTATAAAAGTGAACTGCTGGTGGGGGTGGTCACCATCTTTGACGTTCACCATACAGGGCCTGCTCTCTATGGCTGTGTCTTAAATTCGCATGCATCTTCACAACACAGCCCATGTTGCCTGCTTGAGCCCTTGCACCCAGTTATAAGACACCGGTAAATAAAACATCTAATTGTATGGTGAAAAATTGAGGCTGAATGCTAACGTGAGTATAGCATGTTGTGGCTGAAAAAGCGGATTAATTTATATGCTGAGTATTTGCAAAAACATGATTTTTGGGGCTGAAAAATGGCATCATCTTATAAGCCTGGTTAACTTGTACGCCGCGATCTGTGGTATATAGCCCAATTAGTTTAATATCATTAATAAGTAAGAACACAGAGCATATATATTCAAACACTTAAAGCACTGATAAGGGACTTGAGCTTATGATTTGCTAGTCCATGTGAGCATTGTATGTTCACCTTCTTTTGTCACAGTATTGGAGTAGGAAATTTAGCCCCTTGAGTCTGATTCCAACTTTAAGTGAGATCATGGCTGATCTGTGCCTGACTCCACCTTTGACTCATAAACATTAATATACATAGCTAACAAAAATTGATCAATCTCAATTTTAAAATTAAAACTGATCTTGCATTAATTGCAATTTGTGAAAGAGCTTCCACAATCCTTTATGTGTATAACTGATTCCTAATTTCACTCATGCAAGGTCTAGCTCTAATTTTTAGGCTATGTCCACTAATCCTAGATTTCCCAAGCAGTAGAAATTGTTTCTCTCTACCTATTCTACCTGTTCTCCTTAATGTCTTGAAAACCTCCTAAATTTCAGGCAACATAACTCTAGTTTATATCATCCTTCTCATAAATTAAGCCATGGAGTCCAGGTATCATTCTGGTAAATCTAAGAGAATTGGGGGAAAACTCTCCACTGATTGGAGTAATATCTAGCACAAAAGGAAGATGTTTGTGGTTGTTGGCAGTCAGTCATTTCTGCCCTAGGACATTGCTGCAGGAGTTCCTAAGAGTAGTGACTGAGGTCGAACCACCTTCAGCTGCTTCATCAACGAACTTCCTTCCATTCATAAGGTCAGAAGTGGTGATGTTTGCTAATGATAGCTTTAGATTATCTCCAAGGTCAATACCTCCTTCCTAAGATGTGGTGCACCTGAACAGAACTCCACACAGGTCTGGTGTTTTTAAAAAATTTGTTCATTCGATATGGACATCGCTGGTGAGGCTGACATTTATTGCCCACCCCTAATTGCCCTTGAAAAGGCAGTGGTGAGCTACTTCCTTGAACTGCTGTTGCCATGTAGCAAAGGTACTCCCACAGTATATTAGTAACATCCATAGACATTCCCCTGTTCACTATTTTAGTTACTTCTTCAAGTTTAGTTTCACTTTTGCTTTTCAGCTGGACTCTTCTTTAAGCAGACAGCTTTGCTGCTATGTCTTCAAGCGTTATACCTTTGTACAGCTGTTCTCATGCACCTAGCCTGAACAAATGAACCCACAACATGTTTACACAATCCCTTACAAGCAATTGATACTTTTTATGACATTATAAAAACACAACACACACACCGCTGGTGGAGTGAATGCACATTTAAGTTGGTAGATCGGGTGCTGATCAGGTGGGGTTGCTTATTCCTGAATGGTGTCGAGCTTCTTGAGTGTTGTTGGTGCTGCACTCATCCAGGAAAATGGAGAGTATTCCATCACACTTTGAACTTATGCCTTGTAGATGGACAGGTTTTGGGGAGTCAGGAGGCAAGTTATTTGCCCCAGACTTTCCAGCCTCTGATCTGCTCTTGTAGCCACTGTATTTATATGGCTGGTCCAGTTAGGTTTCTGCTCAATGGTAATTCCCAGGATGTTGATGGTGGGGGATTAAGTGATGGTAATACCATTGAATGTCAAGGGAAGATGGTTAGATTCTCTCTTATTGGAGATGGTCATTGTCTGGCACTTGTGTGGCATGAATGTTGCTTGTTGAATGTTGAGTGATTGCAGCACAGATCTGGGGAGTCACAAATGATGCTGAACACAATGCTATCATTAGCAAACATCACCACTTCTGACCTTACAGTGGAAGGAAGTTCATTGATGAAGCAGCTGAAGGTGGTTTGACCTCAGTCACTACCCTTCGGAACTCTTGCAGCAATGTCCTAGGGCTGAATTGATTGGCTGCCAACAACCACAAACATCTTTCTTTTGTGCTAGATATTACTCCACTCAGTGGAGAGTTTTCCCACAATTCCCATTGACTTCAGTTTTGCAAGGGTTCATTGATGCTGCCTTGATATCAATAGTAGTCACTCTCACCTCACCTCTTGATTCGGCCACATCAAAGACAACTAATTCTTTAGTACTTCCTTTAAACTGTCAGCTGAACTGTGAATTTCGAATCCCTTGCTGAGATAATTGTAGTGTTTGAAACTCAGCCAAGCATTCCTAATGACATAATAACAACCCTTGTCCAGCTGAAAAGCAAAAGTGAAACTAAACTGGATCGCATGACACACTTCCCTTCTAGTGAATGGCATGCTGCTATCCCTTAAAGCATAATGCAACACCCCACTTTTCTTTTTAAAGACACTCCCCCCCCCCCACCTTACAAAAGAAGTACAACTCTTAAGTAAACATGAAACATGGATTGTAATTATTACACAAGTGTATAGAACTGCTGAATTTATGAATCTTGAAAGCATAGTGGTAATCGGCTGATACACCCAGATCTTGTGATGGTAACCCTATCTGGAGGTGTCTTTATTTGCTCACAGTGATCTGTTAGATTGTCATTCTTGGATGTTGTTCCTTATTGCATTTGGGATCTTGTCCTTAATGCAATAGGACTGCATGGTGGTTGAGGAGCTGGAATGGATCTGATTTGTCTTCGGTAATGCCTCATCATTGCACCTTTGTGTGTAATGACTTCATAGGACCTTGGTTCTGAACAATTCCTTGTCACCTTGGCTGGTTGCCGTGTACCTTCTGTGGGATCCTGGGTGCAAACTTGTTATCCCAATTCTAAACTTGGTAATTAAGTATCTGCATTTTTATCATGCGTGTTGGTCATCTTCTTTTGCAATTTAAAAAGTTGCTGTCTAGTGTCTGAGAGATTAGAATGAGTAAGAGTAGGTAGATTGGTATGCACTGGTCTGCCGAACATGAGCTTGGCTGTAATGGAATAGTTGCATTTAATGTGTTGCCCTCAGATGTAATATTGTAATGTGTAGATCTTGCTTGGTCTGTTTACATTTAAGAATTAGGGATTTCACTGTGTGCATCATTCGTTCAACTAGGCTCTTAGATCTAGGGTAATGAGGAGAAGTAGTAGTGTGATCAATATTTCACTTCTCTCACATATCCTGAAATTACTTACCAATAAATTGAGGACCTTTATCCATAATGATCACTCTAGGCACACCAAGTATACCCATACTGAAGAAGAGTCATGTAGACACAAAACGTTATCTCTGTTGCTCTCTCCACAGATGCTGCCAGACCTGCTGAGTTTTTCCAGCGTTTCCTGTTTTTATTTCAGATTTTCAGAAAGCATTTTGCTTTCATCTTAGTGTTTAATTCACTGCCGCTTCTCTCCCAGGGATGCCTACCGAGAAGAAGTACTGATCTTCTCTCCAACAGGATGTCTGTTTGTCTCTTTCATCCTGGTCACCTTCATTGCATTCCATTTCCCTCCTGGTGTTTTATAAGGTGTTTACCAAAACTCACTTTCACAGCCATATTTCCTTCCTCAGTGAATGTCTCCATCTCCGACTTACCCCACATGGTTTCCAACTGAAGTAACACCCTACATGTTTTGAATCCACCCTGTAATCCTGGGGACATACAGCGTTCCTCGGACTGCTGTTCTTGCCGCATCCTGGGATCTACACTCGGTGCCATGCTCCGCCATATGTTCACACTCAACCCCTCTCTCCAGCAGCATTGGCTCACCCTATCTCAAAGCTGTCCCTGCCCCCAGTTTCATTTTATTTTTCATCTCATCCAACATTTTAACAAGAAACTTTTTCTCTTCCGCTGTGATGAAGAGTCATATGGGCTCAAAGCATTAACTCTGTTTCTCTCTCCACAGATGCTGCCAGACCTGCTGAGTGTTTCCAGCATATTCTGTTTTTTTATTAATAAACTGAAAATAGCAATTTCTGACCCTGATCAGGTAAAAAAAAAATGCACTTACCTTCGTCCAATTTTTTTGAGCAATCTCCTGATTGAGGTTCCTTCACATCCGACCCAGTAACGCAAATCTCATAGGGAGTATCAGAGAATCCGTGCAGAAGGCACACCCCCTTTTTATAAAATTAGCTGCCGTATTCCAGTCAGCAAAGAGCTTAAATGTCCCAGGCTGCTTTGAAAACAGCTACATAGACAAGGTAAGGGGGTAAAGGTGGGTAGAGGGGAAGATGGGTGAGATGACTAGGCTGGGAGGTGGGTGACTGGGTAGATGGGTTGGGGGCTAGTCAGTTGGGGTCAGGGGGAGTTGAGTGGTGGGGGCTAATCAGGTCGGGTCGAGGGGGGAGTCGAGGGTCAGCGTGAATGATTTGTCGGGGGAGGGAGGGGTTCAGTTGTACAGTTAGCTACGTGTTAGACTAGGTTTTTTTCCTGTCTAACATTTCCTGGGTAATTATCCAGGCAGTGTTTCCTGGTTAATTATCCAGGCATGTCAGGAGCAACACCAGGCATACCTAAAAATGAGGTGTCAACCTGGTGAAGCTATAACACAGGACTACTTACGTGCCAAACTGTATAAGCAGCAAGTGATAGACAGAGCTAAGCGATTACATTGATCAGATCTAAGCTCTGCAGTCCTGCCACATCCAGTCATGAACGGGAGTGGACGATTAAACAACTCACTGACAGTGTTAGGCCATAAGACCATAAGACATAGGAGCAGAAATTAGGCCATTCAGCCCATCGAGTCTGCTCCGCCATTCAATCATGGCTGATAAGTTTCTCAACCCCATTCTTCTGCCTCCTCCCCGTAACCTTTGATCCCCTTACCAATCAAGAACCTATCTATCTCGGTCTTAAATACACTCAATGATCTGGCCTCCACAGCCTTCTGTGGCAATGAATTCCAGATATTCACCACTCTCTGGCTAAAGAAGTTTCTCCTCATTTCTGTTCTAAAAGGTTTTCCCTTTACTCTGAGGCTGTGCCCTTGGGTCCTAGTCTCTCCCACTAATGGAAACATCTTCCCCACGTCCACTCTATCCAGGCCTTTCAGTATTCTGTAAGTTTCAATCAGATCCCCCCTCATCCTTCTAAACTCCATCGAGTATAGATCCAGAGTCCTCAAATGTTAAGCCTTTCATTCCTGGGATCATTCTCGTAAACTTCCTCTGGACCCTCTCCAGGGCCAGAACATCCTTCCTGAGATATGGGGCCCAAAATTGCTCACAATATTCTAAATGTGGTCTGACCAGAGCCTTATAAAACCTCAGCAGCACATCCCTGCTTTTATATTCTAGTCCTCTCGAAATAAATACCAACATTGCATTTGCCTTCCTAACTACCGACTCAATCTGCAAGTTAACCTTCAGAGAATCCTGGACTAGGACTCCCAAGTCCCTTTGCACTCCAGATTTCTGAATTCTCTCCCCATTTTGAAAATAGTCTTTGCCTCTATTCTTCCTAACAAAGTGCATGACCTCACACTTGCCCATGTTGTATTCCATCTGCCACTTCTTTGCCCATTCTCCTAACCTGTCCAAATCCTTCTGCAGCCTCCCCACCTCCTCAATACTACCTGTCCCTCCACCTATCTTTGTATCATCTGCAAACT
Organism: Carcharodon carcharias; assembly: GCF_017639515.1. Classification (NCBI taxonomy): domain Eukaryota; kingdom Metazoa; phylum Chordata; class Chondrichthyes; order Lamniformes; family Lamnidae; genus Carcharodon; species Carcharodon carcharias. The sequence goes on along the minus strand of NC_054468.1, from coordinate 159,771,952 downwards.
TAGCCAGGATGCCCTCAGTTCCTTCATCTAGATCATGAATGTATAAAGTGAAAAGTTGTGGTCCCAACACTGACCCCTGTGGAACTCCACTAATCACCGGCCGCCAACCTGAGAAGGACCCCCTTATCCCCACTCTCTGCCTCCTGCCAGACAGCCAATCTTCTATCCATGCTAGTACCTTGCCTCTAACACCATGGGCACTTAACTTACTGAGAACCTCCTGTATGGCACCTTGTCAAAGGCCTTCTGGAAGTCCAAGTAAACATCCATTGGCTCTCCTTTGTCTAACCTATTCATTACCTCCTCAAAGAATTCTAACAGATTTGTCAGGCATGACCACCCCTTGATGAAACCATGCTGACTTTGCTCTCTTTTTCCATGCACTTCCAAGTATTCTGAAATCTCATCCTTAATAATGGACTCTAAAATCTTACCAGCGACCGAGGTCAGGCTAATCGGCCTGTAATTTCCCGTCTTTTGCCTCACTCCCTTCTTAAACAAGGGGGTTACATTAGTAATTTTCCAGTCCTCTGGGACCCTCCCTGACTCCAGTGATTCCTGAAAGATCACCACTAACGCCTCCACTATCTCTTCAGCTATTTTCTTCAGAGCTCTGGGGTGTAATCCATCTGGTCCGGGTGATTTATCCATCTTCATACCTTTCAGTTTTCCTAGCACTTTCTCCTTGGTAATGTCCACCATAGTCACCTCTGCCCCCCGATTCTCTTGAACTTTGGGGATGTTACTCGTGTCTTCCACCGTGAAGACTGATGCAAAGTACTTATTCAGTTCCTCCACTATTTCTTTGTTCCCCACTACTACTTCTCCAGCGTCATTTTCCAGTGGCCCAATGTCCACTTTTGCCTCTCTCTCACCCTTTATATATCTAAAAAATCTCTTGCAATCTTCTTTTATATTACTGGTTAGTTTACCCTCATATTTAATCTTCTCCCTCCTTATTTCTTTTTTAGTTGTCCCCTGATAGTCTTTGTAGGCTTCCCAATCCCCTGGTTTCCCACTGCTCTTTGCTGCATTGTATGCTTTCTCTTTAGCTTTTATGTTGTCCCTGACTTCCCTTGTCAGCCATGGTTGCCTCGTCCTCCCTTTAGTATGCTTCTTCTTCCTAGGGATGAATTTTTGCTGTGTCTCCCAAATTACTCCCAGAAACTCCTGCCGTTGCTGTTCCACTGTCTTTCCTGCTAGGCTCACCTCCCAGTCAATTCTAGCCAGCTCCTCCCTCATGCCTCTGTAGTTGCCTTTCTCCAACTGTAATACCGTTACATCTGATTCCAGCTTTTTCCTCTAAAATTGCAGGGTAAATTCTATCATATTATGGTTACTTCCTCCTTAAGCTCCCTTATCAAATCTGCCTCATTACACATCACTAAATCTAGAATTGCCTGTTTCCTAGTGGGCTCCACCACAAGCTGCTCCAAAAAGCCATCTCGTAGACATTCCACAAATTCCTTTTCTTGGGATCTGCTACCAACCTGATTTTCCCAGTCTACCTGCACATTGAAATCCCCCATGATCACTGTAACCTTGCCTCTCTTACATGCCTTTTCCATCTCCTGGTGTATCTTGTGCCCCACATCCTGACTACTGTTCGGAGGCATGTACATAACTCCCATTATGGTTTTTTATCTTTGCAGTTCTTCAACTCTACACACACAAACTCTACATCATCTGACCCTACGTCATTTCTTGCTATCAATTTAATTTCATTTCTTACTAACAAAACAACCCCACCCCCTCTGCCAACCTGCCTATCTTTTCGATAGGATGTATATCCTTGGATATTTAGCTCCCAGTCCTGATCCCCTTGCAGCCATGTCTCTGTGATGCCCACCACCTGCCAATTTCAGTCTGCGCCACAATCTCATTTACCTTATTTCGTATACTGCGTGCATTCAGATACAACACCTTCAGTCCTGAATTTTCTGTCCCCTTTCTCATTGTCGTCCCTTTATCTGATGTGCTTGAAGTTAGATTCCTAGCCCTTTCCAAACACTCTGTCCTATTTTGTGTTTTGGAGACTTTAATAGCCTCTCCTGGGCTCTCCTTTTCAGTTTTTTTCATAATTTTCCAAGAAGTTGAATCCAACCCCCCAAAAGCTAACCTGCTGCTTTGTTTCCTATTAGTCATACTTCTTGGAGTTTTACCCATCCCTCCTCCCCACTTTCTAGTTTAAAGTCCTGTTGACCACCCTATTTACTCTTTTCGCTAGAACATTGGTCCCAGATTGGTTCAGGTGGAGACCGTCCCAACGGCACACATTCCTCCTGTTCCAATACTGATGCCAGGAACCCCTCTTTCCCGCACCACTCCTTTAGCCATGTGTTTACTTCCCTTATTCTCCCTATGCCAATTAGCACGTGGCTCGGGTAGTAATCCGGAGATTATAATCCTTGAGGACCTGTTCTTTAATTTAGTTCCTAGTTTCTGACAATCCCCAAACAGGTCCTCTTTCCTAGTCTATGTTATTTGCCCCAACATGAACTAGAACAACTGGATCCTCCCCCTCCCTCTCCAATATCCTTTCAAGCAGGTCAGAGATGTCCCTCGCCCTGGCACAGAGCAGGCAACATACTATGCGGGACTCTCGATCCTGTTTACAAAGGATGCTATCAATTCCCCTAATTATAGAATCCCCTACAACTACCACTTGTCTTTTTGCTCCTCCCTCTTGAATGGCCTCCTGTGCCACAGTGCCGTTGTCAGCTAGTTCATCCTCCCTACTGCCCTGTTCCTCATCCACACAGGGAGCAAGTGCCTCATACCTATTGGACAAGGTCAAAAGCTGAGGCTCCTCTATTCCTGAACACAGAATCCCTCTACCTACCTCACTTGCAGTCACAACCTGCTGACCCTGACCACTGACCGAATTTGAGGTGCTTAATCTACTGGGTGTGACTGCCTCCTGAAACAAAGCGTTCTGGCAAAAGTATTGAAGACTTGTGCTCCAGATCTTGCGGCGCCCCTAGCCAAGCTATTACAGTACAGCTACAACACTGGCATCTACCTGGCTGTGTGGAAAATTGCCCAGGTATGTCCTGTACACAAGAAGCAGGACAAATCCAACCTGGCCAATTACCACCCCATCAGTCTACTTTCCATCATAAGTAAAGTAATGGAAGGGGTCATCAACAGTGCTATTAAGCGGCACTTGCTTAGCAATAACCCGCTCACTGGCACTCAGTTTGGATTCCGCCAGGGCCACTCAGCTCCTGACCTAATTACGATCTTGGTTCAAACATGGACAAAAGAGCTGAACTCCCGAGATGAGGTGAGAGTTGACATCTGGGCTGCATTTGACCGAGTGTGCCATAAAGGAGTCCTAGCAAAACTGGAGTCAATGGGAATCAGAGGCACAACTCTCCACTGGTTAGAGTCATACCTAGCACAAGGGAAGATGGTTGGTTGTTGGAGGTCGGTCATCTCAGCTCCTGGACATCACCGCGGGAGTTCCTCAGGGTAGTGTCCTCAGCCCAACCATCTTCAGCTGCTTCATCAATGACCTTAATTCCATCATAAGATCAGAAGTGGGGATGTTCGCTAATGATTACACAATGTTCAGCACCACTCGCGACTCCTCAGATACTGAAGCAGTCCATGTCCAAATGCAGCAAGATCTGGGCAATATCCAGGCTTGAGCTGACAAGTGGCAAGTAACATTCATGCCACACAAGTGTCAGGCAATGACCATCTCCAACAACAGAGAATCCAACCATCGCCCCTTGATGTTCAATGGTGGGGGAGTGATCACATCATGGTATTGTCGCTGGGCTAGTAACCCAGAGACCCAGGGTAATGCTCTGAGGACCTGTGCTGGAATCCCACTACGGCAGATGGTAGAATCTGGAATTCTGGAATTAAAAGTCTGATGATGACCGTGAAACAATTGTCGATTGTCGTAAAAACCCATCTGGTTCACTAATGTCCTTTAGGGAAGGAAATCTGTCATCCTTACCTGGTCTAGCCTAACCGGGACTCCAGACTCACAGCAATGTAGTTGACTCTTAAAATACCCACTGAAATGGCCTAGCAAGCCACTCAGTACCATCAGTGAATCCTCCACTATCAACATCCTGGGGGTTACCATTGACCAGATACTGAACTGGACTAGCCATATAAATACTGTGGCTACAAAAGCAGGTCAGAGGCTAGGAGTCATGCAACAAGTAAGTCACCTCCTGACTCCTCAAAGTCTGTCCACCGTCTACAAGGCACAAGTCAGGAGTGTGATGGGATACTTCCCTCTTGCCTGGATGAGTGCAGCTCCCACAACACTCAAAAAGCTTGACATCATCCAGGACAAAGCAGTCTGTTTGATTGGCACCATATCCACAAACGTTCACTCCCTCCACCACCGACACACAGTGGCAGCAGTGTGTATGATCTACAAGATGCAGTGCAGGATTTCACCAAGGCTCCTTAGACAGCATCTTCCAGACCCACAACTACTACCATCTAGAAGGACAAGGGCAGCAGATACATGGGAACACCACCACCTGGAAGTTCCCTTCCAAGTCACTCATTATCCTGACTTGGAAATATATTGCTGTTCCTTCATTGTCGCTGGGTCAAAATCCTGGAACTCCCTTCCTAACAGCACTGTGGGTGTACCTACACCACATGGACTGCAGCGGTTCAAGAAGGCAGCTCACCACCACCTTCTCAAGGGCAATTAGGGATGGGCAATAAATGCTGGCCCAGCCAGTGTAGCCCACATCCCATGAATGAATTTTTTAAAACCTGTCCAATGTCTCTGACTCTAACCCAGAGTTGGAGACATTTTTGGAGTCTCAGGGAGCAGAAGAATCATCCATTGGAGGTCCAAACTTCCTAGGTAGCTCCCACAGAGTCCTTGCGTTGCGACTTCTGAGGGCTCCCACCTTACCCACCTGCTACTGTACCATTCTACCCACCCTTACCCTTACACATTTACCTTCTCTCTGTAGCTGTTTTCAAAGCAACCAGTGACATTTAAACTCTTTACTTAATGGAATATAGCAGCTTGTGCTGTAAAAAGGGGGCATGCCTTCTGCACAGATTCTCTGTGCTGCTCCCTACTGCATCTTCCAGGGTACGTCTGGTCTCCAAACACCTGGAGATTGGAAGATCTGAGCCTATATCTTCTTTACTAGGCTGCTCCTCCTCCTGTTCACTCTGCTGCTCCTACTCCAATTATCCCTGTTAACATGTCACTGTGTTATACCCAAATTTCTGTCCAGGTTCTGCTTCCTTCTCTCACTCTTTCCAAGTTCTACTATGCCTCTCTCTCTCATGCAGTCTTTCTAAAGTGATCATCAAATGATCCTCCTCAAAAAAAACCACATGCAAATACATATCAAAAAGCCAAAGTAAATTGCCATTAGTTTGGGTTGTGTTTGAACCCAAAAAGGATCATCAGGTAAGATGCATTACTTCTGTCCTAGTTTGTGTGTGTAATAGTGCACGGAAATTATATGAAATAACTTACTGCATGTCATATATTTTGCCTTTGCTTGCTTATTGCTTGGTTTTACACGTTCCAGCACTGAATCACCTTAACAAGTGACCATGTGATGCATAGTCAGGATTGTAGTTGAACATTATTTGACTTTGTTTTTCCTGCTGGAATTTACAAAAACTCGAGTGTCCAATTCTGAAAAAAAATCATTTTTTTTGGACTTGACTGACGAGTTGAGGAAATCCCATTTGCACAAATCCATCCAAAACATCATCATATTGTGTGAGCAAGGAATTTTACAAGAAAAGCACCAAATGTGAATTTTTCAACTTTACCACAATTTAGACATTGTCTCCAAATTATAGTTGCAGCATGTGTCAAAACACTAACTTCATATATCCACACAAGTAGCAAGTGGAAAAAATGCTTATTTTGATTATTTTTTACAGCAATGGTTCAGCATTCTAAATTTGACCATATTGATTTTTACAGAAAATGTTACCACTTGAATTTTCTTGCTTGATAGAGGTGAACAGATACACATGACAACAATATATTATTGTTAAATGATATTTCACAACATTGGTTACCAGCTTCAAAAATGGAAAGGGTGCTTCACATTTTGAATGCTAGCTATACCTTATAGCCCTTAAAGCAGTCTTATTTTCCATCACGTAAATTAGTAAAACACCCTGAATTTTGAACATTAATCCACGTAGAAAAAACAGATCAAAATCAGGTTTTAAAAAGTGCATATTACCGGGCTAGATTCTTGGAGATCCAATTTGTGCAAATTATACGAACAGCTAATGGCTGGATTTTCTAATAGTAATGACAGCAAAACTATCAGAGTTGCCATCATTACTCCTGTGAACTGACAGCGACTTCGGAGTTTGCACATATGCAGTTAAACATGGAAACCCAGAAGTTGCTGTCAGTGATTCTATGCTGGGTGCAATGTTGGAAGTCCCCCCAGTCTGCAATCAATTAGAAATCATTGAACTAATGCAACTTGCCCTTTTGCACGAATTGTCTCACTGTTAAACCCTTGAAAAATGTAGCATATTTTTAATGAAACATAACTAGGTTTTTAACAGCATACTAAGTTCATAATTACTAATGAACAGCCTCACTGGGCCTGAAAAACTTCATTTATATTCATGGAATGTCAAACTTCATTTAAAAAAACATTTTATTGATTTGTTTATGACATTTCAGCTTCTACCTTAATCCCAAGCGTATGTCCCAATCATTTATTTTGTTCTCGGTGAAATTCAATTAAAGGTGAAAGATAGTCGATGCATTTTACTTCCTGGTTTGCAGTGCATAAGAATATTTCAATGCGATTAGCTGCTTATCCTGATGACATCACTGTTGCTGCATGCCTGGAGATCCTTTTAACTTGGCGTCAGATTCAAACTAACATTGGGAAATGGGACATCCAAACCACAGAGATTGCTAGATCTTTGTGAACAACTTTTTTCAAAGTGAGCAGTGAGTGCCATCATATCGCTGCTGATCGCAAAATTCAGGGTATTATTTTGAAGGTTATGCAAGGAGAACATAATCTATATCCAAATACTTATCTATTAACACTAATGTTTTGCTTTAATGTGAACGTGTTGATATTATCCTGACATGTATTCCTGTAAAATGTAACTATTGATAGGTTTGAAAATTAATATGAACTCTGGATGCACCTAAGGTTCAATGTGTTTCTCCAGTGCATTGCTGAGCCAAACAGGGTTTCTGATTCAATCCACAATCTTGTGTCGAATGAGCTGAACTCAGCCAGGCTACCAGTAAGAACATTACAATATGGCTGATCTTTGTGCACCAGAAAGTGTGGACAAAGACAGGGCTGATGAATCTACTGTATTTTATTATTCCTTCTTCAATACCATGCTGCTAAATAACATTCAAGGTTCAAACATTTGGCTGAGGTTGTGACCAGGGCCTGTGGAACTGTTGTCTGGCAAGAGTTAACACTTAGTGGAACCAGAAATAACTGGGTGCATCATATCATGAAGACCTAAAGATTATTCTAATCGACATTGAGAAGAAATGTCAATTATATTTCTTTGTTTTAATCGCCCAGTAAATATCATCCAACCGGTGGGAGCAACAGACGATGCTGCTTCATTAAATTGGAAAATTGGAGATATTTGGAGACGAGTGCTTTTAATTCGCTACTTGCCGCATTATATTGCAGTTTGATTTAATAAAATAGCAGGGAAATGCATTTCCAAACAAATTTGGTTTACGTATTTGCCAGGAAGCCACTCTACAGGAGAGAATATATTGATGTTCTTTAGGTTATAATGTACTTTCACGTAAGATGACTAATGAGTGCTGTTTCACTATTGCTTTAACCATTTAAATTCTTGTTTGAGTGCCATTTCCCATTAAAAGGAATTAAAGTATATTGATTACATTAAAGGGGCATTTTCATCTCATTGGGGAATGCTGGGAGCAGCTTGTAAATCTGCAGTTATATCTCACTAATGTAACAATAGGAGAGAGTTCACACTGCAGTAAATATTATACTGGATTTCACAATATTGACTCATTACTCATTGCATTATTGTATTCTGTTATATTCACTAACTTGATAAAACATTGGGCAAAAAGGTATTTATAGTACACAGAATATACAGCATAGAAACAGCCCATTTGGCCCAGGCAGTTCATGCCAGTATTTATGCTCCACTCGAGCTTCCTCCTATCTTTACTCATCTAAACCTACCATCCTAACCCTCTATTCTCTTCTCCCTGAAAAGCTTGCCTAGTTCCCCCTTAAATGCATCTTTGCCTTGATCACTCCCCATAGTAGCAAGTTCTATATTTATACCATTGTTCACCTTTATCAATTTTGTCAGTAACATCCTCAAAAACTCCAACAAATTTGTCAAACATGATTTCCCATTTGCAAATCCATGCTAACTATGCCCAATCAGAGCATGATTATCCAAGTATCCATTTATCACATCCTTCATAATAGATTCTGGCATTTTCCATACTACTGAAGTAAAGCTAACAGATCTGTCGTTCCCTGTTTTCTCTCTCCCTCCATTCTTAAATAGTGGGGTGACATTTGCTACCTTCCAATCTTCAGGAACCATTTCAGAATCTATAGAATTTTGGGAAATGATCACGCATCCACTATCTCTATAGCAGCCTCTTTCAACACTCTGGGATGCAGAATATCAGGTCCCGGGAACTTATCAATTTTCGGTCCCATTAATTTCTCCAATACAATCTTCCTACTTATGCTAATTTCCTTCAACTCTTTATTCTCCCTAGTCCCATGGACCTCTAAATCTGGGAGATCTCCTGTATCTTCCTCAGTGAAAACAGACACAAAGTAATCATTTAGCTTCTCTGCCGTTTCTCTATTCCCCATTATGAATTGTCCTGATTCTGCCTGTAATGAACCCACATTTGTCTTAGACAAACTTTTTTTTATGTACCTATAGAAGCTTTTACAGTCCGTTTTTGCTAGATTGCATTCATATTCTATTCTCCCTTTTCTTTACCAGTTTCTTGGCCTTCCTTTGCTGAATCCAAAAAACCTTCCAATCCTCAGGTTTACTACTACTTCTGGCAACTTTATGAACCTTTTCTTTTAATCTTATACAATCTTTAACTACCTTTGTCAGCCACGGTTGACTGACTATTTTTGGGTTTTTGCATCTTGAAGGAATGAATAGATGCTGTAAGCAATGTAATAGTTCTTTGAAGACAATCCATTGCCCATGTACAGTCATACCTTTTAATGTATTTTCCCAATCCACCTCAGCCAACTTGTCCCTTATGTCTTCATAATTTCCTTTATTCAACTTCAACTTGCTTCAGAGTGAACTACCTCACTTTCAAACATGAAGTAAAATTCTACCATATTGTGGTCACTCATCCCTAAAGGTTCTTTTACAACAAGATTACTAATTAGCCCTTTTTCATTATATAATGCTAGATCTAAAATAGTCTGTCCTCTAGTTGGCTCCTCAACATAGTGCTCTAGAAAACCATCCCTAACACACTCCAGAAACTCGTCTTCCACAGCATTAGTGCTCAATTGGTTTACCCAGTCTATATGCATATTGAAGTCACCCATGGTTTCTATATTGCCCATGCTACATGCTTCTCTCATCTCCTGGTTAATATCATGCCCCACATTATCACTACTGTTTGGTGGCCTATAAACAACTCCAGCCAATGTCTGCCACCTTTTTCTGTTTTTTAGCTCCACCCAAACAGATTCTACACATTGTTCTTCCAATCTGAGATCCTCCCTTACCAATGCACTGATCCCATCCCTTTTTATCAGCTCAACTCCACCTCCTTTCCCTTCTTGTCTGCCCTTCCTAAACATCGAATATCCTTGAATATTCAGTTCCCAGTCTTGGTCAGCATGCAGCCATGTTTACTTCTGACAACTTTATAAGCCTTTTCTTTAATCTTATACAATCTTTAACTTCCTTTGTCAGCCATGGTTGACTGACTATTTTGGGCTTTTGCATCTTGAAGGAATGAATAGATGCTGTAAGCAATGTAATAGTTCTTTGAAGACAATCCATTGCCCATGTACAGTCATACCTTTTAATGTATTTTCCCAATCCACCTCAGCCAACTTGTCCCTCATGTCTTCATAATTTCCTTTATTCAACTTCAACACCTTGTTTCCATAATGGCAGTTAGATCATACCCATTTAGCTCTATTTGTATCTTTAGATCAGCTACCTTATTGCAAGTGCTGCATGCATTCAGGTAGAATGCCTTTAACTTTGTCTTTTTGACATCATTTCACATTCAAAGCATACTCAAAGTTCTGCTTTGTTTCTCCTGCCTTCTAGTCTCACTAATACTTCCTGTTACTAGAGGACATCACAGCGGGCCTCCATGGTGTCCAAAAGGTGTTCCAGGATCACATCATTGAATTCTTGCCTTTCTGGGCCATGTCTTCTGTGCAGCGGCCCTAGGCTGGAAGTACTGAGAGGTGCGCACGCGGCTAAGCTTTAAATGTGGCCTGGCGTGAGGAAGTAGCGAGGTGATGTCATGGCAGGCAAATAAGGGCCCGCCCGCCATCGAAAAAGGAGTGTTTCCCAGGAATGCATGATTAATGAGGCGGGATTGGGATGATGCAGCATGAAAAGTCACATTCTGGTCGGCGGGTAAACATCCTTTTTCCCACCCGCTACTGCAACTAGTGCAAATCTTGGGCAGATCCACCCTTTCTCTCTCTCTGTCTCTTTCTCTGTCTCTCTCCTCCCCTCTGTCTGTCTTCCCCTCTCCTTCTCTCTGTCTCCCCCCCTCTCTGTCTGTCTCCCCCGCCTCTCTGTCCGTCTCCCCCCTCTATCTCTCTCTCTCCACCCTTTCTCTGTCCGTCTCCCCCATGCCTCTCTCTCCCCCTTTCTCTGTCTGTCTCACCCCCTTTCTCTGTCTGTTTCCCCTCCCTCTGTCTCTCTGTCTGTATGTCTCCCTCCCCAACTCCCTCTGTCTCCCCTCCCTCTCTCTCTCTGTCTGTCTCCCGCCCCGTCTTTGTACCCCCCTCTCCCTCTGTCTTTGTACCCACCCGCTCACTCTGTCTTTGTCCCAATCTCTCCCTCTATCTTCGTCCCCCACTCTCTTTGTCCCCCCCGCCAGACATCAAACTCTCTCTCTCTGTTCACCCCTCCCTCTCTCCCTGTGCTGCCCTCCCCCTCCCCATCCCCCTCCCCCTCTCCCTGTGCCGCCCTCCCCCTCCCCATCCCCCTTCCCTCTCTCTCTGCCTGTCTTCCCCACCTCTCTCTCTGACTGTCTCCCCCACCTCTCTCTCTGCCTGTCTCCCCGCCTCCCCTCTGCCTGTCTCTCCCCCACTCTCTGCCTGTCTCCCCCACCTCCTCTCTGCCTGTCACCCCCTCTCTCTGTCTCCCCCCTCTCTCTGACTGTCTCACCCCTCTCTCTCTGTCTGTTTCACCCCTCTCTCTCTGTCTGTCTACCCCTCTCTCTCTCAGTCTGTCTCCCCCTCTCTCTCTCAGTCTGTCTCCCCCCTTCTCTCTCTGTCTGTCTCCCCCCCTCTCTCTCTGTCTGTCTCTCCCCCTCTCTCTGTCTGTCTCCCCCCCGCCTCTCTCTCTGTCTGTCTCCGCCCCCCCTCTCTCTATCTGTCTCCCCCCCTCTCTCTCTGTCTGTCTCCCCCCTCTCTCTCTCTGTCTGTCTCCCCCCTCTCTCTCTGTCTGTCTCCCCCCCCTCTCTCTCTGTCTGTCTCCCCCCCTCTCTCTGTCTGTCTCCCCCTCCTCTCTGTCTGTCATCCCCCCCTCACTTTCTGTCTGTCTCACCCCCTCTCTATCTGTCTGTCTCCACCCCTCTCTCTGCCCGTCTGCCCCCTCTCTCTGCCTGTCTCCGCCTCTATCTCACTCTCCCACTGTCTATCTCCCCTCCCTCTCTCTCTCTGTCTCTCCCCTTGTCTTTGTACCCCACTCTCCCTCTGTCTTTGTACCCCCCCCGTCTGTGTCCCGCTCTCTCGCTCTGTCTTTGCCCCCCACTCTCTTTGTCCCCCCCGCCAGACACCAAACTCTCTCTCTGTGTTGCACCCTCCCTTTCTCCCTGTGCCGCTCTCCCCCTCCCCATCCCTCTCCCCTCTGTCTCTGCCTGTCTCCCCCCCTCCCCTCTGCCTGTCTCTCCCCTCCCCTCTGCCTGTCTCCCCACCTGCTCTGTGCCTGTCTCCCCCCACCTCCTCTCTGCCTGTCTCCCCCCACTTCCTCTCTGCCTGTCTCCCCCCTCTCTGTCTGTCTCCCCCCTCCCCTCTGCCTGTCTCCCCCCCCTCCCCTCTGCCTGTCTCCCCCCCTCTCTGTCTGTCGCACCCCTCTCTCTGTCTCCCCCCTCTCTCTCTGTCTATTTCCCCCCTCTCTCTCTGTCTGTCTCCCCCCCTCTCTCTCTGTCTATCTCCCCCCTCTCTCTCTGTCTGTCTCCCCCTCTCTCTCTGTCTGTCTCTCCCCTCTCTCTCTGTCTGTTTCACCCCTCTGTCTCTGTCTGTCTCCCCCCTCTCTCTCTCTGTCTGTCTCCCCCCCTCTCTCTCTCTGTCTGTTCCACCCCTCTGTCTCTGTCTGTCTCCCCCCGCCTCTCTCTGCCTGTCTCCCCCACCTCTCTCTCTGCCTGTCTCCCCGTCTCCCCTCTGCCTGTCTCCCCCCCACTCTCTGCCTGTCTCCCCCCACCTCCTCTCTGCCTGTCACCCCCTCTCTCTGTCTCCCCCCTCTCTCTGTCTGTCTCCCCCCTCTCTGTCTGTCTCCCCCCTCTCTGTCTGTCTCCCCCCTCTCTGTCTGTCTCCCACCTCTCTCTCTGTCTGTTTCACCGCTCTGTCTCTGTCTGTCTCCCCCCTTCTCTCTCTGTCTGTCTCCCCCTCTCTCTTTCTGTCTGTCTCCCCCCTTCTCTCTCTGTCTGTCTCCCCCCTCTCTCTCTGTCTGTCTCACCCCCTCTCTCTCTCTGTCTGTCTCACCCCCTCTCTCTGTCTGTTCAACCCTCTGTCTCTGTCTGTCACCACCCCCCCCCTCTCTGTCTGTCTCCCGCCCTCTATCTCTCTGTCTGTCTCCCCCACTCTCTCTCTGTCTGTCTCCCCCCCCTCTCTCTGTCTGTCTCCCCCACTCTCTCTCTGTCTGTCACCCCCACTCTCTCTCTGTCTGTCACACCCCCCTCACTCACTGTCTGCCTCACCCCCTCTCTATCTGTCTGTCTCCACCCCTCTCTGCCTGTCTCCGCCTCTATCTCACTCTCCCTCTGTCTGTCTCCCCTCCCTCTCTCTCTCTGTCTGTCTCCCCCCCGTCTTTGTACCCCCCTCTCCCTCTGTCTTTGTACCCCCCCTCCCTCTGTCTGTGTCCCGCTCTCTCCCTCTGTCTTTGTCCCCCACTCTTTGTCCCCCCCGCCAGACACCAAACTCTCTCTCTCTGTTGCCCCCTCCCTCTCTCCCTGTGCCGCCCTCCCCCTCCCCATCCCCCTCCCCTCTCTCTCTGCCTGTCTCCCCCCCCCCCCTCTGCCTGTCTCCCCTCCTGCTGTCTGCCTGTCTCCCGCCACCTGCTCTCTGCCTGTTCCCCTCCCACCTGCTCTCTGCCTGTCTCCCCCCACCTCCTCTCTGCCTGTCTCTCCCCACCTCCTCTCTGCCTGTCTCCCCCCACCTCCTCTCTGTCTGTCTCCCCCCCCCCCCTCTCTGTCTGTCTCCCCCACTCTCTCTCTGTCTGTCACCCCCACTCTCTCTCTGTCTGTCACACCCCCCTCACTCACTGTCTGCCTCACCCCCTCTCTATCTGTCTGTCTCCACCCCTCTCTGCCTGTCTCCGCCTCTATCTCACTCTCCCTCTGTCTGTCTCCCCTCCCTCTCTCTCTCTGTCTGTCTCCCCCCCGTCTTTGTAGCCCCCTCTCCCTCTGTCTTTGTACCCCCCCTCCCTCTGTCTGTGTCCCGCTCTCTCCCTCTGTCTTTGTCCCCCACTCTTTGTCCCCCACCGCCAGACACCAAACTCTCTCTCTCTGTTGCCCCCTCCCTCTCTCCCTGTGCCGCCCTCCCCCTCCCCATCCCCCTCCCCTCTCTCTCTGCCTGTCTCCCCCCTCCCCTCTGCCTGTCTCCCCTCCTGCTGTCTGCCTGTCTCCCGCCACCTGCTCTCTGCCTGTCCCCCCCCACCTGCTCTCTGCCTGTTTCCCCCCACCTCCTCTCTGCCTGTCTCTCCCCACCTCCTCTCTGCCTGTCTCCCCCCACCTCCTCTCTGTCTGTCTCCCCCCACCTCTCTCTGTCTGTCATCCCCCCCTCACTTTCTGTCTGTCTCACCCCCTCTCTATCTGTCTGTCTCCACCCCTCTCTCTGCCCGTCTGCCCCCTCTCTCTGCCTGTCTCCGCCTCTATCTCACTCTCCCACTGTCTATCTCCCCTCCCTCTCTCTCTCTGTCTCTCCCCCTGTCTTTGTACCCCACTCTCCCTCTGGCTTTGTACCCCCCCACCCCCCCTGTCTGTGTCCCGCTCTCTCGCTCTGTCTTTGCCCCCCACTCTCTTTGTCCCTCCCGCCAGACACCAAACTCTCTCTCTCTGTGTTGCACCCTCCCTTTCTCCCTGTGCCGCTCTCCCCCTCCCCATCCCCCTCCCCTCTGTCTCTGCCTGTCTACCCCCCTCCCCTCTGCCTGTCTCTCCCCTCCCCTCTGCCTGTCTCCCCACCTGCTGTGTGCCTGTCTCCCCCTACCTCCTCTCTGCCTGTCTCCCCCCACTTCCTCTCTGCCTGTCTCCCCCCTCTCTGTCTGTCTCCCCCCTCCCCTCTGCCTGTCTCCCCTCCTCCCCTCTGCCTGTCTCCCCCCCTCCCCTCTGCCTGTCTCCCCCCTCTCTCTGCCTGTCGCCCCCCTCTCTCTGCCTGTCGCCCCCCTCTCTCTCTGTCTGTCTCCCCCCTCTCTGTCTGTCTCCCCCCTCTCTGTCTGTCTCCCCCCCCTCTCTCTGTCTGTCTCCCCCTCTCTCTTTCTGTCTGTCTCCCCCCTTCTCTCTCTGTCTGTCTCCCCCCTCTCTCTCTGTCTGTCTCCCCTCCTCTCTCTCTGTCTGTCTCACCCCCTCTCTCTCTCTATCTGTCTCACCCCCTCTCTCTCTCTGTCTGTTCAACCCTCTGTCTCTGTCTGTCACCCCCCCCCTCTCTCTGTCTGTCTCCCTCCCTCTCCTTCTCTGTCTGTCTCCCCCACTCTCTCTCTGTCTGTCTCCCCCCTCTCTCTCTGTCTGTCTCCCCCCCCTTCTCTCACTGACTGTCACCCTTCCCTCTCTCTCTCTCTGTCTGTCTCCACCCCTCTCTGTCTGTCTCCACCCTTCTCTGTCTGTCTCCACCCCTCCCTGTCTGTCTCCCCCCCTCCCTGTCTGTCTCCCCCCCTCCCTGTCTGTCTCCCCCCCTCCCTGTCTGCCTCCCCCCTCCCTGTCTGTTTTACCCCCCTCCCTGTCTTTTTCCACTCCCTGTCTGTCTTACCCCCTTCCTGTCTGTCTCTCCCCCCTCCCTGTCTGTCTCCCCCCCTCCCTGTCTGTCTCCCCCCCAATCCCTGTCTGTCTCTCCCCCCACTGTCTGTCTCCCCCCCTCCCTGTCTGTCTCCTCCCCCTCCCTGTCTGTCTCCTCCCCTTCTCTGTCTGTCTCCTCCCCTTCTCTGTCTGCCTCCCTCCCCCCTCTGTCTGTCTCCCCCCCTCTGTCTGTCTCCCCCCCCTCTGTCTGTCTCTCCCCGCCACCCCCCCCGACTGTCTCCCCCACCTCCTCTGTCGGTCTCCCCAACCCCTCTGTCGGTCTCCCACCCCTCTCTGTCTGTCTCCCCCCCCTCTGAGTCTGTCTCCACCCCCCTCTCTGTCTGTCTCCCCCCATCACTGTCTGTCACCACCCCATCACTGTCTGTCTCCACCCCATCACTGTCTGTCTCCCCTCCATCACTGTCTTTCTCACGCCCATCACTGTCTGTCATCCCCCATCTGCCTGTCTCTCCTGCCTCTCTCTCTGCCTGTCTCTCCCCGCTCTCTCTGCCTGTCTCCCCGCTCTCCCTCTCTGCCTGTCTCCCCCCCCCCCCACTGCCTGTCTCACCCTCTCTCTCTGCCTGTCTCGCTCCGCCCCCCTCTACCTGTCCCCCCCCTCTCTCTCTCTGCCTGTCTCGCCCCTCTCTCTCAGCCTGTCTCCCCCCCACCGCCTGTTTACCCCC